>NW_009185757.1:0-22950 GCF_000690835.1 Fulmarus glacialis | reverse complement strand
AGCAGACACATGCCACAAACCTTGGAAGATGTGGCCAAGGACAAGTACATAGAGGCATCTGTTCAGTGATACCCTGGGACATCAGGGTCCACACAACATGGAACCAAAGACCAACCAAAATACGGGATGAAGAGAAAAAAAGAACGCCAAAGGACGAGAGGAAATGATTGCTTCATTATTAATGTTTCCTATAATCTCAGCCAGCTTCAGAATGTCTTCTGTGAATAATTTATACAAGGCTTCTCCAATAGACTGTGAATAATTGATGTTCGTTTTCTTCAGTCATTATATCCCAACGTGTTATCAGGAACCAGACTGAATCTTAATTTAAGAAAAAAGTCTGTCAAGGTTGTTTAGGCTTGACATGTGATCACACTGAAAGCTGATGTAACTTGGGAATTTTTTTTGAGTACCTTCTGTCGAGGAGACCATTCCTTCTCTTAAGAGTAAATAACTTTTCCTTTTATCCAAGAAATTACAAAATAAAGCAACGCTTTTTCCAGTTCACCTCTTTGATGGGAATAGTACCATTTTCCCAGCTGGCCTGGCACATAGGACAGTTTTATTATCACTTTTATTTCATCATTTGGACACTGAAAGGTGTGGGTTTGGAACGAGAATACTCAATAAATTCATGAAAGTGTGGCGTAGAGTGGAGGAAGGCAGTCATCACCAAGAGGTTAGCAAGCACATTTGCTACCAGGGTTACAACAACCATCCTGATGGCTCAGCACTGGAGATGGCAGGACACATACCTGGAGGTGAGTAGCTCTCCAGGCCCCACTGACTCCATCAGGCTTACTTTGATTGCTTACCAACCAAAGTGGTTGGTGCAAATGGCTTCTAGTGCCATCTGAGATGTCCTCTGTGCACACACACACACACACACACTGTGCTTGCCTCTCATCCCTCTACCAAGCCATAGCAAATCTCAAGGTCTTGCCAGCTGCTTTCCTGTTGAAAGAGAAATCGGTGAGTCAGATGAAGGTGTGTTTAACTGATTTAATTACATCATGTACACAAATGGGGTGAAGAAATCATCAAAAGACACTACGGCAAACCTTTCTCTTGGAAGTCTCATTACACACATCAACATGCAGTTCCCGGTAACTATCTCCAGGAATTAAACCTTGTGGGTTCAGTGCAAACTATTCTGCTTTTTTAACTATTTACCTAAAAGAATCTGTGCCTCAAAAAGCCAGTAATGGGACTTTTTTTGCAAAGACAGTGTATTGCTCATGCACAGAGGAAAAAATCTGGAAAAATTACTTGTAAAACTGGGGTATCTCTCAAGGTAACAATACGCATTAGGAAAACATCCAGATGGAAATACCATGGCAAAATGTAGCCTCGAGCCTCAGTCCAGGTGAGAAACCTAATGCCATCAATAGGACTCACCTACCTGACTTCAGTTAGGAACATGCATTAGCAGGGATGCTCTAGGAGGAATAGGAACAAACATCTGCTTGAGTGCTTTGCTAAATCACAGCCTTTTAGCAGTGACTCTCAAACTGTGCCATGCACACCACTGCTGGCTAAACACCTTTGCTACATGACAGACTTGCATTAATTCCTCAGCTTCACAATGTTCCTCAGTCCCCGCCGTGTGCTAGTCCCCTCCCCAGTGTGCTCTAGTGGGAAAGCCTTTCCTTTTCCTTTCAGAAAAGACATAAAAACTTTCCTAGAGATACAAAAGAGACTCAGGTAAAATTGAGTTGCCCAGTCTTGCAGGCCACACACACAAAAGTGCCCCTATAAAGACCATGACTTTGAAACCTACTTCTTGCACATCTTGCTGTTCATGTCAGAGATGGCTCCAGAGACAGAGTTATATTACGTTTTTCTCTGTCAGGTGTCCTTAATTGCTAGGTAATACATGACAGGCCAAGGACCAAATCTATAGCATATCAAGAAATTCTCAGATTCCCTGGATTTCATGCCCACTAAGAATCCACTTTTTTGGTACTTAGGTTTGAGAGAGCAACCTTCCATATGTGACTCTTCTACGTTGACAGGCAGCTTTATGGGAGCCATACGACTGTTCAAAAGAGAAGGGAGAAGGGAAGGTGTTAGTCAAAATGAGGGAGGAGATCAGCATATACCATTCGAGTGAGCAATCTCAAGGATGGAGGAATGAAAGGGGAGATCTTCTGAATACATTTTTTTGAACATTGTCTCAAAATAGTACTTTCCTACAGCTCAGGATACCCAACAGCATCTGTCACTATACTTACGTAAGTATATCTATGTGCATGTGTCACATCTAAATGACATGGTTAAACACCAACAGCCATTAATAGCTTGACCGCATTGTTTCTTCCAAGGTGAATACCCAAAGAAGCAACGTCTGAATGACATTGAAAATGAAAAAAATATTAGTACATCAAGGTTAATGAAGACAAGATCCAGTGCTTTCAAGCCATGAGAAAAAATGAGGATGGATACACGCCTAGTCCTCAGAGCTGTGCTGATGTCACCATATGTCTTCTCTTCAGTTGAAACAATGAAATCCCAATCATTTCAAAGCCCGTTAATAAGACCAGAAAATAATCCTCAGTGAATGTCAAATAACAAAAGAAAAAAACCTCTCAGATGATTTGTTAGGATTCACATGTTTGCTTCAAGAGGCCGTAACTCTGGAGTTATTTAAGCCCTATGAAAAGTAGTTCTTACATGCATTCATATATGAAGACAATGACATTGTGGTGGTGATAATTTTTTTGATTACATAACAAACTATTTTGAGATAACATAAATAAATGTGACTGTGTAATAAATAGCACAATTCTTATGGGAGTATTTGTACGTACATTCATATCCACATGTGCAATAACGTAAACATTAAAGAAACTACTAAAACTTATCATTGCAATTTGCAAATCTTCACCAGCCAAATTTCAAAATTCTAAGTAAAACTCCAGAAGAACCAATTCGTTAGCACAAAGACTACACAGAATGTGTCTGAATACAAATCTAGTTGACAATGAAGAGATGTAAACTTCATGTCAGAAAGCTGTAACACAAGCACACAGGTTTTGCCAGATGTATAACATTCATTTTATATTATCCATCTACACAGATATGTATGTGCATACACCGTATGTTATAAAATTTGCAGATGCCCACTGACTTCAAGGGAATTAGGAGCAGACCCACTTCTTACCAGCTTGGGATACCCAATCTTACCAGAGACTGAGAGAACATCAAAATCAAAACCTTCTATTTTTCTGTTACAAAAGCAGAATGTTAGAACTCCTGCAGATCACTTAAATTGCCTTAAACGGTTATAAAACATACAAGCCTTAAAAAGGTCATTTGCCCTAATTGTACCTAAAGTGCACTGCAATTAGCAGTCCATATCTCCTCCTGTGGTATCCTAGGAGCAGATTACACAAGTTAGAATAAGCTCAACAAACACAGATCAGTAGCAATCAAGCAGGACAAATTTTGGGTTCAGGTCCCAGAAAAGTCCATTGTAATTAAGGACAGTCTATTTTCTGAAGTCAGAGGAGCTTACCTCTTGGCACACGCTCACACGCTTCGCCTCAAAACTGAAGCACATTTCTGACTTCAAAGAAGTTGCTCCTGCCTTAGTGGCACCAGGTGAAGGTGGAGTTTGCTAAGCAGAGCCATCAATAATTCCACAGCACTTGCTTGATCCAGTTCTTCCATATTATCAGTATTTTTTGTGTCTCCTTTCTTAACAAATCTTGCTGATTATAACTGGCATTTGCATGCTGACTATAACAGTGACCCCACCAGCACTTTTTCCCCTTGAACATGGCAAATTCAACTCCTTTTGAAGTTGCTCTATTATTCTCACTGAAGTTTCTTTATTATGTACGTAGCACCACTAATATTAACAGATATTTATGAGATAAGGTGCAGCCTATTCTTGTTTAGGATGGCAAAAAATAAGTTATATTCTGTGGAATAAGAGAGTTAATATTAAAAAAGAATTTGAGGTCAAAATGTGAACGCTTGAAGCCCTTTTTGGTCACAAACTCTGCTCAGAGGAGCGTATGAGTGCACCTGGGCACAGTAAGGGCACACTGAACCAGATATTTGGGTTGCACTTAAGTGAAGGGCAACGAAGAAGAGAGGAAGGAAAGGAGACATGGAAGGAAGGCAGGCTCCAAATTCAGACTTTTAATTTGAGCATAAAACATGCAGCATATGGTCAGGCTGGCAGAAAAGCCTGACTGTGGCCACCGAAACAGACTGCAGCGTAGTGTCAGTGGGAGCGCGATGCCAAGTCCTGCTCCCACTGCGAGGCCCCGGCGAGGTCCCCGTTAGCCACTGCATACAGCCCCCACACCGGAGCAAAGGATTTTCAGAGATACCAGCCATACGGGGGTGCAGGCAAGAGCTTTGCCCCAAAAGCAAACTCCTCCCATTGACTGCCATAAATATTTTCCATTTAAAAAGCCAGGCATGCTGCGCTGATGGCAGTGATGCTTACCAGCTAAATTCCCTTCCTGCTATCAGACTCATGAGGAGATCAGAGGGAGATCCGTGGTAATTAAAAATGAACAAGACCAAATCAGTTAAGCACATTCCCGACCGTCAAGAAGTAATGGAGTGATTCAGAGAGTCTGGGTTTCGCTGAGGGAGGCTGTCTGCCCTCCGTGCCCCGCAGCGCAACCCTCCCTGCCTCCAGGTATGTACCTCACCTCCAAAATGGTACCGGGAAGATGCCTGGAGGGGACATCTTAAATGTGAAGCCACACAGAGTAGCTTTAGGTGTAATAAATATTGCCCTTTTCCTGGCTGAGATCCTTGCTGCACTTTTAACGCTTCTCTTTGCAGGATCCCTTGCGACCATGATGTGCCGGTGTCGAAAATATGTCTCATCTTTGACCAAATACAAGCATGAGAGAGGTGGCCGAGCTGTCTGGTGTGGCCGTGCCGCGGCCTGTCCGAAGGCAGCCCAAGCCCACGGGGTGAGCCTTGAGGTACCACACCACGCTGAACGGCAAAACACAGGCTGATGTGGGGTCTGAAAGTGGCGATGGCCGCAGCCCCTCGGAGCAAGGAGATCAGAAAAAAAGAGGGGAGTGAAATATAGAAAGGGGCACGTTGTCCCAGTGCGTTGCAAGCGAGCTACTGTGCTGCAGAGCTGCTCCTGCACCTTCCCTCCCACGTCTGGGGTCACTGCAGAGCAGGATCTCCTACAGCCTCACAAACATCTGCCATTGAAGTTTCTTCCTACCTCCCACCCGGATGGTAAAGATGTTGTGGGGAGGGTGGCAGGAGGGGAAGGTGATCTCATCACGTTGCTCTGTGCTCAGGGCAAGGTAAAGTAAAAAAAAAAAACCTTCGTCTAATACCCAGGTCATAGAGCAGTCAAAATATGATAGTCCTTTCTACGCTGAACCCCATGACTAATTCTCAGAGGACCCTGTCTTCTCTGGAGGTAAACTTTGCCAATTAAGTTTTTGAAGGCCCAAAAGGGATGAATCCTGACATGTTTCAGAGACTACAGCCATTTCAGGGAATGCTGGCAGTTACTCTCAGCGGGTCACAGGCAGCTTTGCAGGTTCGTGCACTTCAAAATGCAGCAGAGCACAGAGATACCCAGCTTAATTTTAAATGGGTTCATCCAAATGAAAAGCAGTAAAACACAACATCCTGAAAATGAGCACATCTCGAGACACCGACTGAGCTCCAGTGCCACAGTTAGATTGCTCCAGATATGGGAAGCACTTGAGCTAATACATTTTTAGCAGTCTCAAGTGTCTTTCCACTCCACTGGAGACCAGTCTAGATGTATTTACAGAGATGACTGGAGACATTTAACATATTGTTATACCATCTTTAGAATTCCTAGTTCAGGGACAATTTAAAGAGAATAACTGCTGAGAATTTGGAAGTGGGAGAGGTTAGTACAGTATTCTCAGGATCCAAAATTAATGACAGCCTGCAAGTCACTTCTGTTTTCAGGGAGCACTAGAGATCAATAGCAGATATTCTCAAGTGGCAGGCATTTCTGAATAGATGAGAACTGCAAACAGTACATCACAAAGTCAGCAGCGGTGGCCGATATGTTCCAAAAAAACCCATGTTCTCACCCAGATTCCTCCATATCCAGTGTCCTAACTGCCACCAAGGACCACTGAGGGCTCTGCCAACCTCAAGGAGACAAAAAAAGCCCTAAGAGCTCATGCTGCTATACAGCTAAAACCCTTTTTTAAGAGCAGAGACATAGTTGGCTCAGTATATCTCAGGACTAGTAGATACCAACAAAAACTTCTGAAGATAACAGATCTCCAAAGCTGGAAATTGTCCTGCCTATGGTAATTGTACTGTGGTCCACAGCTCTGCAGCTTGAAGGACTGAAAGAGATACCTAAGGGAGTCCAGGACTCTACCAAATGTCAGGATGAGCATCAGTGTCTGGATGCTCTGGCATAGGGTGGGATCTACAAGATGTAGCAGAATCTGAGTAAGTTTGTAGAATGTCCAGAAAGACTCATCTCAAAGGATATGCCATACGTATATTATTTCTTGACAGGCTTCAGGATAAAATAACTCTAGACCTATGAGAAAAGGAAAGCAACCCATGGGGTCCTTAATTACTTGGTGAGATGTGTATGCCACCCCTGACCAAGTCTGTGGCACAAATCTCACTCTGTACATGATCCACTGAGAACGTGGGTTGTAGCAGCCCCAAATACAGAACCTTTCATTTTCCTGAGGCTATAACAATTTGTGCTTTTAGTGTAAGACATCCTTGGTCCAGCTCCTGTGTTGTCAGATGAGACAGAAGCCACCAGCTCAGAGAATACGACACGTCAGTGAGGAGGTATCTATCTGTCAGCATTTTCAGTACAACTCATCACCAACAATAGACCCCCACGTGCAAACTCTGAAGAGCTGGAGGGCACATAATTTTTGAAGGCTGCCTCTCCCAGTATATCCCACCCATTAAAGAACGGACTGTCAGCTAAACTCTACACTGGTTCAAATATTTTGCAGTAAAAACCACCACGTTAGCCAAGCCTAACTACACATTCCTACAGTGATTGACTGCTGTTGACAGACTCATGTTTTCAGCCTGAAAGACTGGTTGTTCTTAAAGCAAAAGGTGAAAGACTACGAGATGAGAAACCTAAAATAACTTTTGCCATCAGAATATAGCCAGACATCTCCTGAAGCCAGATAATCTACCATAGACACACAAAAAAAGACAGAACTACATTAACACCGCTGCACTCCCAAGAGCCCAGAGAGATCAGATCTGAAGGGCTCAGTAAAAAAAGTCAAATATCCAATTGCTTCTCAAACCAGCTGAATTGCCATGGGACTTAACAGCAACACAACAAGGAGGAGAGGCATCAACTGAGATGAGTTTTCCAGTGTATTTAACAGAATCCTGTAGTTTGGCATATAATATCACAGCCAATCTACTGGGCAAAGTTTTCCCCTTGTCTAGTAGGAGGGCAGATACGGAGAAGCCAGAGATTCATCTATTGTTATAAAACGGTTGAATTTTCATTGGAACTGATTTAAGACCAGAACGACACAGAAATAGGAGGAGATGAAGAGGGAAGTGCACCATTTGTCGAAATCTGTAGCAGAAAGTCGAGGACAGTGTAATGTTGCTCGACCTTAAACCATTTATCACAAGGTTTAAGAAGAAATAGTGCGTATCAGAAAAAACGAGTTATACCTATGTACTCCAGAGTACACCAAAAGTGGTTGTGCAGCAGAAAGGATAATGCTATCTGCTCCTTTATAGTGCAGACAGCAAAAAGTAACAGGCTTGAAGTACAACAAGGGAAATTCAACAGCAGAAAAAGCTGTAACAGGAGGGAAAATGAATAGAACAAAATAGATGAGCAAATATCTGGGGAGCTTGTGGGCTCTTCATCACCGGAGTTCCTGAAAACAGTCCAGCCAAACATCAGCCATGAGTGACAAAGTCATTGCTACTATGGCTATTTGGGCTGGGGTATGAATTATGGGATCACCTGAGGTGCTTCCCAGCTCTATATTTCTGTAATTGAAAAACACATCCTGAGGATATACAGAGATTCCACATTTAAAACCTCGAAAACTAAACCCAAATACCAGGAATGACACAGGCAGCTTCTCAAATGATGTTTGCAAGCAGTCAGAAATCTTCCAGTGGTCAACAGTGCTAGAGAAAAAATTTATGTGCTTTACGCTGGACCATATGCCGTAAAGAAATGAACAATAAACCTTTACAGGAGAAGAAGCAGAAGTGAATAAAATTTCACCTCTCCTACACTAGAACTGAAAGGACATTGCCATTGTTCATCCCGCTTGTCAGATACAATAATTTATACCCCCTGGTACAAATTACTGAGAAACTAAAGCACTGCTAGGATCTTTTGTGAAGAGAATTGCTAGAGCAAGGAAGTCTGATGGGGAAGAGCATTCAGCTTGGTAAGCTACAGAACAGTGAGGGAATAGTTCAAATGTATTTGCGGAGCAGCAATTCGCTTATGTCCTCAAATGCAAAGAAGTGTTTTAACATTAAAAAAAATGCAGGACCAAGTGATATGAGAACACTACAAGCGGTTAAAAATAAATACATATATAAATAAAACGCAAAAGCTTCATCATGAAAATAACTCAGGCAAATAAGACATTTACCATTACTTATGCATTCAGCTTATTAATTAGGTAAATAATGCAGGTAACAAGAATGTGGACACTATGCAAATATAATTTGGCCACTCCTGGTCACCATTTTGGCCAATACAGCTACAAATGAACTGGAGAGCTGCAGAACTTAAGAGTATGGCAGTCAAGACAAGCAACCACATCTCTTGGTGGGTATTGTAATAGACGTGGCTTGTCTGTGAATTAGCATACAAGGGTACCCGTAGCAGACATTGAGTTATACAACTACACTGCAAAGACAATCCCTGCTCCACAGCTCCAAGAGACAAGAAGAAGGATTGGAGGGGAAGGACTAACTCAGAGACACTCGGGACATCAGTGACAGAGCTAAGAAGCCACACAAGGGTAAATAGCACAAACAGCTAGCAACGGTCTGTAAAATGAAAAGTGCCGACATACTGCATTCCTTCCCTTTCACCGGGTCGGGTAGTCCAGAGCACTCCACCGACGGATTCGGGACAGCCACCCTCCATCTGGAGCCACTGCTGTCGCATTCTGTGTACTCGAAGTGGTAATCTGTCTGCAAGCAATTACAAAGAGTTTCAGGGTCATCACAACATTTGCATATTAAGCTCATTAATCAAGACTGGGATTAGGAAACCCAGTTATAATTAAATCAGAAAGGAAGTAGCTGGTGTGGAACATACTGTGCAGCACTCTCACTGCTTTGATGATCACCGTGTATCACCACAGAGCAAGCACAAAGCACGTCGGATGCTGTGCAGCACAAATGTTAAGGCAGAGGGTGGGATTTGCAAAAGCACTTGAGAGACAGGACACAGGACGGGATGAATCACCTTCTGCGAGTGCCTTTCCCTCTTCTTCAGTTTCAGAGGAAGCCCAGGTAAATTAGGGGAAATAAACCCAGTATTGGATACCTCTGAAAATGTCATCCAGGATCAGCTCTGAGGAGTACCTCAAGGCAGAATGATGATGTGAGGGAAGATCATCTCCATGGTCTCCGTGACTGAGATAAGCCCTGAGTAGTCTAAATGAAAAGCGGTAAGAAACTTCCTAGCGTTAGCTAGGAAAGAATATTAGCTATTTATCTTATTAATAATATTGATTCAGATCCTAGATACAATCTAGACTCACATCTAGTTACACTTTTAGTTTTGTCTTTGTAGCTTTGTTTCCAAATTCATATCCCATAATTTTACTATTAAAATAAACCTCAGCAACATCTCATTCTTGAATTGTTTTGGTATCAAGAGAGAGTTTGGGTGAAGCTGGCAGAATTGCTGCATACCTTTCTTCAGAGGGAACAGACCTATATTAAAATGACACATACTGGCAAGCTCCATGAGACGTCTCCACATGAGCAAGGCCACCTCCAGCTCCCTTTGCAGTCAATAGAGGAAAAGCGTTGGCCGTATGCCTATTTTAGACACCTGCTGCAGAGGGGACGAGGAGATAACACACGTCCTGGAAACGCCTCTTTCTCTCCACTGGCTACAGAGGGAGACCAGCCACTTGGTTTGGATGGCGATTTCTCCATTTCTTCAGGGGAACTCCATCTCCAACACTGCACGGCCCTGCATGGGCCATAAAAATAACACACAAAATCACGGGACTGAGGAAAACAGGATCAGAGCTTTAGCCACAGGCTCAAGGTTTACGCAGCTTTAGGGTAGACTGGTGTGGTGGATCCATAAAATTTGTTGGTTCCTTTCAATTTCGCTGGCTTCTCTTGGCAGGACTGGCCATGAACCAAGAGGGGGAAGGCAATGGTCATGTCCGCAGCCCAAGGCACAAGCTGAAGAGCTCCTTAGCTGGCGTAGCTCACTCTCACTATAGCGAAACCCACCCATGAGGCCGCATAAATCTGCCTTCCTAAAGATCTGTGCCACCACGACTGCAGACATCAGTCCCTAAGCTACGCTACCCTAGGAGGAGGTACTCTGTGCAAAAAAGGATTACTTTGGGGACAATCTTTTCCTGCTCCTTCTATGACCCCTTGCAGTGCCAACATCCCACATGATGGAGCAGAACAGGGGGAATCAGGTGGATAAGGCTGGCTCTGGTATAGATTAGTTAATCCCTCCAAATATTCATCTGACTCACGAGAAGACTTGCAATTCTCCTCATTTATGTATAGAAAAACAAACAATACTGAGTTCAATACTTTTCCTACGGTTACCATAGCTCTCCAGAGATATGCAGATGTTAATAAAGTTCTACATAAACATCATTAAAGCCTTTGGTATTTTGCATCCAAGTGCAAATAATATTCTGATTTCTCTGGAATCCTAACTAACAGCACAGTGGAAAGGAAAACCATTTGTCTCAAAAATAAAGCAAAGCATAAGAAGATACTATCAAACCCAGGGCTACACATGAAGTATGATATACCATACTCTCAACTCTATGAATATACTCAATTAAAATATGCATTTTCCCCCTTTCATCTCATTATACCATCTTCAAGGAACAGAAAAAAAACAGTCCTTAATCATCTTGATGGGAAATCTGCCTATAAGGCAACCAGAATATATAAATAACATATCTGTAATAGATCCATCTCATAGTTCATATCACATGAGAAAAAAACGATCCATTAAATTAAATATGCAAGACTGGAGTGAAGCAAAGAAAAGGATATTGAAACCCTCTGAATCTGACTCATGTTCAGATCTCTTTTCTATTTCATATCAGGTCAAAAACATTACAGAGAGCAGTTTGGTGTCAACAATCCAGGTTGCTCTCATAGCCACCCTCTCAAAATACACCTCAGGGATGTCTAGCCAGCAATCCCTCTGCAGCCAAGAAGGAGCCAGAGCGGGTCTCAGAAGTAGTTCAGCTAGGAGGGACACACCATGCAGTGCAGAAACGTTCCCTCTAATGGTGTCTGACTGTCAACTATCACCAGCGATTCAAAACTCAGGACAGTAACTAAAATTATAAAGAAAAAAGGGTTTCTGCTCTCCTTCCAAATTCAGGCAGAAGAGTCAGGTCTCCATCTCTCCTCTTTCACCCCTCCATGGAAATCTCTCCAGCTTTAACCAGCCAGATGAGGTTTCCAGGGCAGATGGACCAACAGATGTTCTTCCCTCTGCCCACCCCATCCCTGTGTGCAGCTAGCTGTGTCCACCGAGGAGTCTCAAGACTCACTAGGAAGGTTGTACAGCAGAACTGAGTTCTTCCATGATCTCTTTCATTACTTTTTCCTCTATTGTGATCAGTTCCCTTATGGGGGGATTTTTTTGTTTTGTTTTCTGCCTGACTTTCAACTCAACTTTATGTCTGAAAACCACTCCACAGACTTGGTTGTTCCTCTGGTAATTGACTGTAATGAAGACTCTGCAAATTAATTTCTTCCCTTGGTCACACACGCATAGCTCCAAAATCTCTTCCAGCTACCATCGCTACCATCTTCTCCCCTAAACTATAGTTTTACCTAGAAACAGCCACTGAGGGTCCAATTGTATCACTCTTAAAACCAGAATATATCTGTGCTGCATCACAGGCATGACAGCAGCTCTCAACTTTGGCTACACCAATGGCCAGCTTTACATTAACCAGCTTGGCTACTTATAGCAGGGTCAATATAACTGCATGGAGCTCTGGTTCCGCTAAACGATCCAGCATCTCAAGCTGATTTAGCAGCCATGGTGATGCTGTCCTCAGCACCCAGCATAGCTCAGGTCCATCCCTACGAGCTGGAAGCACAGTTTGACTGCAGCACCGACACCCTCAGCGCACACGTGATTTATGCAAGCACTGGAAATCGCCCATTAACTCTGGCTTACCGGGCTCAGCGCTTCTAATCTGCCCCAGCAATTTGAACTTCCAACTATAGAAGGATGACAGAGGAGCCTCCTCAGCACCGTGGGATGCTTACAACACCTTTGCATCTCACTGAAAAATGCCATTCCATTATGCTGGGATTTCTTCTCTTCCCTAACAGATTTCTTCTCTTCACCCGCCAGTTCTCTGCAATGAATTTAATGGCAAATCCACTGCCAGATGTTATCCGTTCCCAGCTATTACTCTGGTTTTGCTCTCAATGTTTTTTCCCCACTATCATCCAGACATATAGTATCTTTAAATTTGGCTATGGGCCTGTTTTAATTTTAACTGTAAGTCTGACTCTGTTTTATGACTTTTCTGGGCTTGGCCTTAATGTTCTAAACATGTCCCTCCTCCAGTTCAGCTGTTGTTTCCTATAGCATTTCCTACTTTATTGCTCGTAATTCCTAATCTTTGGCAAAACTGGTTTGAATTGCAGACCCAAAGAGTAGATTTCCACAGGGAAGTGTCTCTCAGAAAAAAAAATAACAGCACCCCATATAGGAATAAGCTAAAAAAAAAAAAAGCAATTTTCTAAATGGAAAATTGATGCTGTTCCAAGAAGCTGCTCAGAATCAATGTGTAGTCCTCAGTATTAAATTTCAAATGAAAGGTTAATAGGAACCTGAAAAACGCCAAAAATAGGCAAGTGTGTCTGTTTTACCCTGTGCTGAATTTTGCTTTATTGTTCTTGGAGAGTTAGTAAAATCACATCTGTGCTACCATGCAAAGCTGTTGTAAGAAACTCTCTAACATACGTACACTCTCTTTGAAGGATGTAATGTACAAAAAAGATGCCCTCATGCATGCACATGACGTCAAAGACAGTGCACTGGTCACAGCTCTGGCCAGGGGGAGAAAAAAACAACAGAATTTGTCCAGCATGCTATGTTCAAAAGCATCGATACGGGATCAATGTGGTGTGGGCCTGCCACCCTCACATGTGTCTGGTGCAAAACTCCTGTAGACATCTCCTGGCTCCGTGGGGGCACCTGCACCTTCTGCTCCGCAGCCCTTCTCCGGCTCCCAGCCCACCGTGAGCTGGCTGAGTGACACTTCAGCGAGGCATGTCCTCCCCATGTGTCCTCCAACTCCACTGTCCCTCTTCTCACACAATCCTTGTCTTGACTTTAAGTGGCACCAAGCGCTCCTCCTTGCCCAGGTCCCCAGACACAGTGCATTTAGTGTTGGATGTCTCCAGCACAGACTTCTACATCTGCACTAGTTTTCTCACAGTCCTTTACAACAGTTGACAGATACAGGCATTTCCAGGGCACAGCTCCTCTCATCTTAAAGTAAATGCCTATTTCAGGGCATTTCTGAAACTCGGTTTCTGCTCCATTGACTGGAGAGCTTTCTCCCAGATGACTCCCTGTAGAACTGAACTTTCTCCACAACAAAGAGCAACACCCACTTCAATGCCTTTCCTGCATTTTCCTGGTTTTTCTGCACAAATCTTTTCATTCCCTCCTTTCACCTAGATGGAAGATGCCCTGTAGCCCTTCCCCCTTAACTAGAACTGAAGGGCAGAGAGGGCACAAGTCCTTACAACCAGTTCCCAACGCACTGAACACTTCATCTGGGCAGAAACAATGGATGAAGCCCAGGAGCAATATACATTTACCATATCTGCTATGAAATATAAGAGCAAGAGTCTTTTGCAATTTAGCAGCTTGCTCTGCTCATGTTGTTTTCCAACCACAGTCATCACTGAGCCAAAAAAAAAAGAAAAAAAGCTTCTACCTTACCTGCCACAATATTACTAAACAACAACTCTCAAGAGGTCTGTCACTTATTCCTTCCCTGAACTTGCACTGCTTGTTCCACTGATACTTTTGCTTAACCCGATTAACTCCACACAATGCTATTAAAAGATATTGTTTGCTGAACGGGGCATCCATAATCTTTACAGACCCATGTGCTATCTATATTTACATGTGCAACAGGAATTAGCTGTGTATTTATAAAAAAAAAAAAAAAAAAGACCCACACACAAATAAAAGCCTCTTTAAGGAAAGAATGAATACAGGGGGAGATCAGAAGGGAGTCCAACGGCACTGAGCACTCTTGTGATCCCCCCAGACTAATGACACTGAAAAGGAGACAATGCTTTCACTTCCCTGGTACACCGAGACGTGATATCCCAAAAGGCAGCAGGTGTAGAAACACGGCAGTCTCCCTGCGTGGCCGTTTCCCCATGTCTGGCCTCCAGCATTAGCACACGCAGGGACTATGCTTCCAACACTTTGAGACTACTCCCGTGCTTCCAAGAGCTGCCCATCAGTCACTTCTCCTAATTCAGGCTTTGAAAGAGGAGATGCAAGTTCCCATTTCTTACTAGTTTTGGGCTTCTAGCCCATCTTCCTCTTTTACTGCCTGCATTATTTCTAATTGTATCCTCTGGCATCAGTAAATATTCCTGCTTCCCCTCTGTGCTCCTGTCATCCCCAGCTCATGAGTGAGCAGCAGACCCGTCCGTCAGCAGGGCTCTGTCACACCACCCACCTAATGCCCAACTCTACGCTTCTCCTGAACGTGGACACGTTCCTCTTTAATCTCCCTTGAAATTACTTATATTAGTGCTTTTCAGCTGAAAACTTGAGCCGGGCTTTCAAGTATTTCCATCCTTATTCTTAAATCCCCAAACTCCTAAAGACATTTATGTGTCGCATTTCTCTTTCTGGACTCCTAATTCATTTGCAGCTTTTTTGGCAGTGAGAAACCCAGCCCTAAGTGCATTACTTAGAACCCCACAAGGCAGCTGCATATATTCAGACTTTCTTAAAATCAGGCTACTTGCATCTTGAGCTTAATTCAAGCACCAGGTTTCAACCACCAGAAGCTGAGGTTGAAACACTGCCAAAGCCATCTGCAAATTAAAGGAACTGAAGAGGTTTACTGAATGTAAGCCAAAATTCAGCAAAAATATATTATCAATATTTGTGAGGAATCAGAATAAATTACATTTTAGGTAAGTTTTTACATAACCTGTTTAAACATAATTTCCAGGATTCTAATCCAAACATATTAAAATAAGTGTCTAGTCCTAGGCCAGTGAGCGGAGTGACATGCAGTGGACAGATCTCTGCAGAACGAGGGGGTAAGTTCAGAGAACCATCAGCAGCTCCATCAGCAGGAGGACAGAGACAACCCTTATCAATGTTTAGAAACAAACAGCTGATAGAAAAGTCTTTGGATGAATATTGTGTGCCAGTGGAAATGAGAAAGGTATTGAGCTCTCATACCATCCAGGTCAAAGGACTTCCTTTGCCCTTGGTCAGCATACTGCAGCATGGGATGATGGTCAGCAGAGAGAGGATGTGCTTCCAGCACATCTCAGATGTCCAGAGCAGGATGTGAACTGTACTCGTTCCTCCCTCCAGAGCTGGAGGAGCTAGCTAGCCTAGCTTGGACACACACGTTTCTACACAAGCATCTGAGGTTAGGTGGGACGAGTCCTTCCCTGTGTACCTCTTCATCCAGCTGCGACATGCTGGGCTGCCATTGCAATTTTGAATGCATTGGTGCAGCCTCTGAACAGCTCCTAGTCCCAGAGGCATCCACCTCTCAAGTGAGCCTCCCAGAGATGCTTGTCATAGAAATAACATGTTATTACTATGGCAGAGTTTTAAAGTAAGAGATAGCAGAGCTAGAAGGGCACTTCAGAAGCCATTTAGTCCATCTTCCTGTCGCCATACCTAAACTGTTCCTGAAAGAAGTTTGTCTAACCTCTTAGAAAATCCTGTGATGGATGTTACGTAGCTTCCCGGGGTAAAGCTCATAGATAAAATTATGCTAATGTGCATGGACCATTCATCAGGCAGCTAATGAAGCAGTTATCATCATCAAGGAAGCTGAGCACAAGAGCTAGGAGAAATACATGGGGATAAAGGGTTTATTTGTTGAAAAGCACAGCCCATTTCAACACATAAACAGATTCAGAGAGCGGGCTAGCACCAAAGGCAGGCTGTGTCCTTCCAAGAAACTGCATTTACTACACTATACATTTACTACATGGTTTGTTAAGGACGGTGCATTCCCATGTAACACATCATCACCTGCATGAAACTTCAGGGCTGTGCTCCAAGCAGTGTCTTTTCTTGGCCTTCAGCCACCCTCACTCTGGCTGAAATCGGTGGAGATCTCACCAGCCTCACTGGGCACCGGATGGGGTCAGACACAATCATCTTTCAGCAGAGACGGTGTGCTTTTTCACTCTGACATTTCTTCAGCCTTTGCCAAATTCCTTTCAGCAGCAGTCCAGTAATGACTATGAGTGTTTTTATTATCATTATCTTATTTATCCTTTCAGTGACCATTTGCAGTCTGAAAAGGTCAGGTCAGCCCAGCCAGCAGCCCTTTGACCGTAAGAAATTTATTTTTCTTTTAAATAAAACTTCACAAACAAGCTATGTGCAGCGTTAGCCCAGCCATCTTTGAAAGTGCCTGGGATTATTTCTTTTTGCAACCTAGAGAGACAAGTAGTTCTTAGCAAAACAGTGGCTCTTTCATCCAGGGCCTCATCTGTTGCCCAGCTAAGTCAATAAAAGATATCCACTGAGTTCAAAGGACAACAGGATGAGCCACAGTCAACCAGCTCATTTACTCATCACCCTAAGTATTAAATAACAGGCGATGGGCATCGCCTTGCAATCCTTGCAAGTAAAACTCTAGAGAAAGTAAAGACCTTTCTACCTTTTAAGATCATCCCATTGAATTTCATGGATGGAGATACCAAATACAGAATTCTACAGGATGGTGCAAAATGGCCCTCAAAAAGATTATTTTCAGCCAGACAAACTGTATCTGTGGCGGCATCTCCAGTGATGGCTTAATAAGTTTATAAGGCCTATAGGGCAGTGTGCCTGCCCTAACCCACGTTTTTCCTCTTCCCTTGTGTCAGGACTACAGCTTAGAAGAACCTGATCCATCAGGTGGTAGATACCACCTGAGATGGTAGATGTCCCATCCCTGAAAACATTCTACGATAAAGTCATTTTTTTTCACTAGCTTTCAGCCAGAACAGCTCCCTGATCCAGCTCGTTGCACATTGTGTCAGTGCTGCTGTGGACACAGAGGAGAAAGTAGCAATGAGTGGCTGAGGTGGAAAGACGGAGAGCAGAAGAAGAGCAGGGAACAGGACTGACCTAATGGCCACGCAGACTTAGACTGGGTTAAACTGATGGTGAAAGTGCACCTTGATCCTGATGTCTCCTCTCCCAGCTTTCACAGCTGTGTTATTCAAGGGTTTGGGTCTCTCTCAGGCACCACAGAACAGTTTAATGAATATGGAAATTAAAACAGTCTCTAGGGATACACATCTCCACAGAATTTCCAAATGCATGTTCTGGTTCTTAGCAACAAAACATTACAAATCTTCATCAAAGAGAGATTTTTTTAATGCCAATCAGGCCATAAAAATAGAGAGTTAAAGAATAAACTTTATGTTGTTACTGCATCTTTGGTGAAACGCTGAATCCTGTTTTAATACTTCCCCTCCTGCTTTACAGAAAGCAACTTGCAGGAAAGCCATCAGCAAGAAATTCAGACAGGATGATACATAATTGCATGGTATCTTAAGTCTAAAATACTTTTTTCCTAAAGGAGAAAGTAGGAGTTAAACCCTCCCATCCTGCTCCATTGCTTCCCCATAGGTTGACTTGGGTAATCTGGAGATGTGGGAGTGAGGGCTGTAGACACATCTCAGATAAAGTACATGAGATGGAAGTAGTAAACGGCACCTTGTAAAAATGGCAGGAGATCTCAAATCCCTTAGCAAACAGGAGGATTAGAGTTCTTTTATAATACATAGGCACGTTAGTTTGGACCAGAGGCACAAGTTCTCCTCCTTGGTCAACGGCTGGCTTGCTGTGGAGTCTCAAAGAAGTCTTCACTCACCTGCCCTACAAGTATAATCTCATTTTGCACACCTGGAGATGATACACTTCTCTGCAGATTATTTTGGGAACCGGGTGATTTTTGAGTGTCTTACCTAAAGTCAAATGATGAGACAAGTCAGGAGTGGAATCCAGAAGCTGAGTCCTTAAACAGATAATACTTCTTGCTCTACAGGGCAAAGCCACAAAACAGACCTAAAGTAACTAATGTAATTCTACAGCATTTCACCCGCTGTCTGCATAGCTTCAGAAGAATGAAAGGCTTGGAGCACTTATTTTCTTTACATTTAAGACTCTGTAATAGGCCAGTTACAGGAGCCTCCAATAGGATGCTTGTGTCAGGATAGAGCTTGTAAAAACAGCAGGTTAATAACCTGTCGCTGCGTCTCTGACAGGTCATTCCACATATGAGAGCCTCCAAACACCCACCAGAAAGAGGGCATAAGCTGTCAAACAGCATAGCACAGAAAGGAACAGAAGTTTCCCCCTGTTTCTCCACCAACACATCCCTGTCATCATCTGATACAAGAAGTCTCCTCTCTAGGCTGAAGGGATATTCCTGCAATCATTCGCTTTTGGGCTCCACTGCCCAGGACTATGAAAAACCGTGCTGGTTAATACCTTTGGAGTATCTTGGTTTTAGAATAGGATGCCAGTCAAATAAGAGTGGTTCAAGGATCAGGAAAAACATTTCAACACAGCTCTCAGGTGGGACCTGCTGGCAGAGGACTAGATTGAGGAGTTCCACCTCATCAGAAAACTTTTTATAATATCCATCCCTGTATCTCCTATAATGTCACCAAACTTTTTAGCTGAAAGTTAACTGTCTCAAGGGTGACACAACTTTCTCAGGTCATAAATAAATTTAAAAGATGGTATGCAACTGTCTGGCATGTTTCCAACAGCAAGTATAGAAGAGAAATGAGAGAGACACGTTCAATACCCAGAGCTTCCGCTGGGAGGAAAATCTGCTAGACATGATCAATTAATTCGTTGTAATAAAGAGCACTGTAACTTGCTATCGATCATTTTTGTCCTGTGCTTTGTATCAGATGGATTTCTAACATATGCACATGTCAGGGGACTGAAAGGAATATTACTCAGCAAGTCTTTCAATTGGCTTTTTTAACTACAAATCATGTGATAATTTTGTTAACAAGTCGGGGATGTATTAATGATCTGATGACATTTCATTTATGACTGTTGTCTAGGTAGGCCCTCCAAGGTGCGCTAAATACAAACAAATAAAAAAGCAGTCACCTTTAACTAGTGTGTGGCCACGGATGCATCTGCAAGTACATTTTCATACGCGTACACAAAAACTCACACAAGGATAATTCTGCCATCATTTAACCCACAGGCTCCATCTCTCCTCGGCTGATAAAATTTGGTAGAGCTCCACTGTCTCCAGCAGAGCTAAACTGATTTACACCCACAGAGACTCAAGCTTCTTGTTTATCTTTTAACAGAAAGACAAAAGGTCATTAAAGTAACACATAGGTCTCAGGTGAAGTTTGCTGGATCTCACTGCTGTTCCATGAGACCCCCCCAATCGTGCAGCCAGAACTGCAACTTTTTGTCTCTGCTTTCAAACCCTTCCAGCAATGACAGCTAATTAGGTGCTGCAGAATTAACTTTCATCTTCTACTTGTGTGCTGGTGGTGACTAATTGCATTCACAGAACGAGTCAGAAAGCAATTCCAAGCACGCCAGTAAATCCCACCATGGACCAGCGTGAGAAGACTCTATAAGGAGCCAGACAGGATAGGATTGACCTCGCCAGGACATGGATGGCAAGGACGACAGAGCAGGAGCTTGATGCTTTTCCCTATCTTGGAATTAAAAAAAATGCTCTGAGAAAATGCTCCTTTCACGATGCAACATCTCACTGCAGTCGGGGCACTGGGCACAAACGCTGTTCCCTTCCAGGGTCCCACCGTGGCTCCTCAGGGTCTATGGCATGGGCATGTCAAGGCAATGCTCACAGTGCTCCGAAGGAGGGTTGTAGCTAACTTCTGCCTTCTCTGCTTGCTCATACCCACTGAAACACCACAGCGAAGTCCATGGCTGGATTTCCTCCCAGGATCTGACAAACCCATTTCCCTTATCCCCTCTCCAGATGCTTTTATGTTGTGTTACATATCACTGAAGTGCTGGTGCTCTGGGAGGAATATTAACATTAAATATAAATATAGGCATTACAACCAAAGCCATCTGTTCCTTTCTGTCGATTACAAATCTATTCCCCTCACCCTGCGCTACTCCAGCCTCGTACTTTCTCCTGCAGCCTGTCTCTGTGGCACCCCAGCAAATATGCACATACACAAATTTGACTCCAATTACCTCTACACAGGGATTCAGATCAGCCTGACAAGGGATTGCCAATAGTGAGGCAACAAGTATCTGAGCTCCTAAGGTCTGTAGAGCTGGATAGAAAATATTCTGATGGACACTGAAAGGGAAACACATCACAGGGGGCAATGCAACTGCGTATTCATAGCACCCTGAGTGCTTCAGTGTGTGCTTCACCCCAGCTACATGGAGACGAATCTGTGACTCCGGTAAAAAAAAAATCACGCTTCAAGTGAAGAACATGTTGCTCTGAATTCAGGCGGTTGCCGGCAGACCACCTTAACCTGGCCTGAGACAAGTGCAGGTTTTTAGAGAGCTGAAAGGGATATACAGGTGCCCCAGAAACACAGGAGGGCAGAAATATAACTCGGGACAAAGCAGAAAGGCATTCAGACCTGCATGGCAAACCAGGAGCAGCCAAAGGCTCTTCCCTTTCCTTTAAGGACTGTGACCTAAAGCTCCAGCTAAAACAGCTGCAGTAATACTTCCCCACAAGCTCCACATAATCGCTTTTCCCCCTTTCATTATTTCTGTTTCCTATTTCTATGCAAAACTCCCATGGGAAAAGGTCACAAAAGATTTGGACAGAGATAGCCTTCAGCAAGCAGAGTAGAAAAAACTATTTCCAACCCTTTTCCTGGGGCGGTGACAACCCTCTTCCCTCTCTCTTGACATTGGAGATGCCGATGAGAATTTTCCTAACCTTGTGTCCTTGCCAAGCCAGACCAGCCTCATCCCTCCAGCAAAGAGCAGATGCCAGAGTCCCCATCTCGTCCCTGTCCCCTTGGCCACCCCTCAGGATCGCTGCTCACGCCTGCGTGGGATGGCCAAGCTGCTCGGATCTGCTCCAGGCAGTAACAATAGCTCAGGAAAGCTGTTTGCTCCCTCAGTTCCTCTTCAGGTAGCACGGAGCAACGCAGCCAAAACCCAGCACACAAAAGTTCAATCAGTCAAGGCTTGAAATAGAAACAGAACCGTGCTGACTGTCACAACAGAGCACAGAAAGAGTTGCACGGGCTTGATTGCATGCAGAGCTAAAAAGAGGTGTAATATTTGTTCCTGGGGCTGCAGAATTTGCATACGACTCCCTCTGAGTTTATCAGGTATTTTCCCTGGTTAAGGAAGTAAATAAGCATTATTAATTCTGAGCCAAAAGCAGAAGAAAATCCTCGTTTTACAGGAATTTATAGAACCGAAGGCTCAGGCTCGCTATGCTGCTCCACGGTCACCAGCAACAGATGGCTCCAGGTCTTTGCCACGCAGCTGGGGAAGGAGTTGCAGCTGACACCCTAACGCTAAAATGTATAGGAATCAACCCAAAAAAGCACCGAAGGCAAAATTCAAAGCAAGTCTGAAATGACAAGAGCAAACCTATCGCTCTCCCCACAACTGGAGCATCACCTGAGGCATGGGTACAAGGAAAGACGGCAGTACATGCTTAAGTCAATCTCCGTTAAGCAAAAGTTTTCTGAGCACGCTGGAAGTTCAGCATACGAGTTCTTGACCAGCTCACGACACACACATTGACATTCACCTACCTTGCTGCAAATTCCTGTCCAAAGCAGGATCTGTCTACGGGGGTTTGTGTTCCCACTCTAACTGGAAAATGTGAAATTCTGAGGTAGTGGTTGTACCATGCCCAAATATTTGAAATGGGTGAGAACAGCCTCGATGTGAATAGACGCTCTGTACTGCTCTTAGCTTCTAGATCTCTTCAGCTTCTAGAGCTGAAATGAGAGCCTATGAAAAATCTTATAATTCAGTGTTTAGCTTACATCTGCTTCCTTACAACACAGAATATCAAAGCACATCTTGGGCGATCTGGTGTCTTTATCCTCATAGCACCTTTCTATGGAAGATGAATGTTGCTATCCCCCATTTAATTCTGCACAAGAGCTGAGACCCAGAGTATTTAGGCCCATATTTGCAAAAGGTATTTAAGAGCCTTGCTTCTACCCAGGCACCTATTACTGCAGCAGCTGGGCTTTTGACTAGCTTAGAGTCATGCCTCAAGTGCTATTTCAAGGTGGCACACAAGAAAATCGAATGCAGGTCTCCTAAGGGTCTAAAGGCTGGATCAATCTCCTCCTTAAGAGCATCCTAAATCTGTAGTGTCGATCCTGCCTGAGGGACTGGTGGAAGCGAGGTGCTTTCAGCATGGGAGGAAATCTCCTTGCAGCAGCCCCCACCACGGCAATCCCAACCAGCACCTCAGCAGAGCTCCAAAAAGCAGCAAAATAGAATCATAGAATCATAGAATC
>NW_009185756.1:360-5156 GCF_000690835.1 Fulmarus glacialis | reverse complement strand
GCGTGCATTGGTGTAGATGCACTTGAGCACTTTAGATGTACACACTGGGAACTAATTTCTAACAAAACTCCAAAACTTCAGCTGGTAAAAATAAATTAGCAACAAAAATCAAGCCTCTCCAGCAGTAAAAAAGACAAAACATCTCCAGTTGTGACCAGAGAGATACATGTCTAGATGGATTTGTTACAGAACTCAGTTGATCCAAGAAAATGGTGAAACTGAAGTCTGGCAAAATGGCCAAGTGAAACCCTTGGATGTCTTGAGAATGACAAGGTACAGCAGAAACCTCCAGCAGCTGCAGTCCCTAGCAGCACCTTCTTCTGACCAGCATGAATGGCTGCCACTAGGCACAGTAGCCCCAGCAGCAACGAGACACTCTGGAGGAAAACCAGGCAAAAGTAGGCTTGAACGGCAACGTCCTCATTGTGTGTTGGGCAAGAAGTCGGGAGGGGACCCAGCCGGGACAACTGACCCCAAGTGACCAAAGGGATATCCCATACCCCATAATGTCGTGCTCAGCAACAAAAGCTCAGGGAAAGGAGGATGAAGGAGGGTCATTTGCTGTTACAGCGTTCGTCTTCCCAAGCAAGCATTGTGCTTGCTGAGGCCTGCCTGCTGATGGGAAGCAGTGAATAAATTCCTTATTTCGCTTTGTGTGCGCACAGAGCTTTGCTTCACTTATTAAACTGATTTTTTCTCATTTTTGCTCTTCCAGTTCTCTCCCCCATCCCGCTGGGGGGGCAGCGGGCATCGGCTGGCAGGTGTTTAATTGCTGGCCGGGGTCAATCCACCACACGCTCCCACTGTGTAGTATATGTAATTGGACTTCAATGAACAATATAAACTTAATTGACTGGATTTTCTCTTGTAATAAAAGATCATGGAGACACACACAAAAATGTATTTAAAATATTCACATTAATAAATATTCCCATTAATCTGCTCACTCTTTCTAACTGCTTTCCTTCCTGTGAATGTTGCACCTCTTGTTTTACGTCCTACTACAGAGTTGATAGTTTGTTTTAATACTATGAACCTCGTTCAAATTGATTGATTTTCATTGCTGGATACTACAGTGAAACTATGAAATCTCCTTTATTTCTGTTTTTAGTGCTTATACAGAGCTAGCTGGAAATGACTTTATTTTTAGCTCTCTTTTATTTATACTATTCTACTTTCTATTCAGAGGCTGTGCTACATAGTTTGAGTTGAAATGCAAGAAGAGAAAAGTCTCAATTTTTTCAGCTCAACCAATGAAATAAGAAAAAATCCAAACATTTGTTTTAGGCAAAGGAATAAGGAAATCTCATCCACATCCCAGTTTCACAGATCATATCACTACTCCTC
Source organism: Fulmarus glacialis (assembly GCF_000690835.1). Classification (NCBI taxonomy): domain Eukaryota; kingdom Metazoa; phylum Chordata; class Aves; order Procellariiformes; family Procellariidae; genus Fulmarus; species Fulmarus glacialis. Next base: position 3,809 of record NW_009185756.1, on the reverse strand, counting down.
ATTATATCAAAGGGAGTTTTCCCATTGGTCTTAAATTTGCTGCTACTATTCTAACCAGATACAATTTTCCCCTTTCCTTTTTCAGAAGTGCCTTAAATGTACGATTTTCAGAATCAAGTACAGCAGTAATGTCTCTCTATTCTTCACGTACAGTTTCAAACAGTTTAGAGTTCAACTTTTGAAAGTGCTACTTCCTTTCCCTTCGAAAACTGGGTCTCATCAAAAAGATGCAGGCCAAGCACCAAAATAACTAGGTTTTTTTATTTGAAAAATCCTATCTTTGAGGCCTTCAATGACATTTAAGTTTGTTAATTCCACAAAATGTCTACCTGCAACTTTACGTACTGCAGTATCTTCATAAAACTAATCCTAAGTGACTTTGGAAACCCAGCATTAACACTTACAATTCACATAGCTCATTCAAAACTTTTATCCAGTGAGAATGTTTTCATTATTTTTAAACTGTCTTTATAATGACTGGCCCATGACAGCCTGAGACCGAAATTTTATTTCCAACTCACATTTTTCCTCCCATAAAAGGTGCCTGTGAATGTATCAGCCATGTTGCTCATTAGAACTCAGCTACTGTATCATAACAGGGTTTAATGAACAAGCGGAATTGAACCAGTGTTTCAGTGTTTTAATACCAAAATAAAAAACAGGAATAAAAACAGATTTAATGGTAACTCTGTGCACTACCTTATACAAAAGTATTAAACCAACTGGACCAGGCTTCCTACTGTAGTTATATAGCCATGTAAGACCCTGGGGAAAGCTAAAAATTATAGCAGCAAGGCCAGTTAGTAGAGCAGAGTCAGCTGGATGAAACTGGCCATCCATTACACAGGTTTAACCTCCATGAAGTCAGCAGGTGAGAGCCAGAAGCGACTCCAAAAAGTCACTCCAGTATTACTTACTGGTGTTATTTTTGTCACTTGCCTGTTCCTATGTAAGCACCATCTCTTGGCTATGATGAAATTCAGGCACATCCATTTGCAGCTTCCCCTGTTCCTGCCGATGCTCTGCCACCTCCGAGTGGATGCAGAGGCAGAATGAGAGGATCTCGTCCCGCTGTTGAACATTCAGCTCTGCAATTCCAGTAATAAAACTGCTGAAGTGTTAAGCCACTTCCATGATCTTCTATTAACCTAATGCGAGGTCCTGTAATGACTTGATCCGCACCAGCCACCTCCACCCTTGCTGAAGAACAGGGAGCCTTCTTCCCAGGGAAAACAAATTTTGGTTTGTTCGGGTGAATAAGAACAAAGATATTCAGCAGCATTTCTCTCAGCCATAATGTAAGAAGGGGCTGAAAAGTGAAAACATGCAATGTAAAAAAGTCAATTATGCAAGGCACTTATGAGTGCCATAGTCATCCTTCCTCAGTGTAAAGTATTTTTGCTGTTGCCCCTGTGTTGAAAGCTTTCAATCTTGAAATATATATTTCTTATTATTTTAATTTTTTTTAAAGAGTAGAAGTGAAAGGACAAAATATTTGTGCAGGATGTAAACAGATTTTGGAAGAAGATGAAAGACATCCCTTGTAATCAGGAACAGAGAAGAGCTTTCCAGAAGACAGCCTGGTAACTAAGCTGATACAAACAAAATGTTTTCTCTGAAAATTCCGTCTTTACACATATTCTTAAGGTTTTATCATTCTCCCATAAGAGATGAGTAAATCCTGCTGACTTCTATGGAGGAAGGCCAAAGCTTGCAGCAGTTAAGATAGCTGCACTTTGTTCCCTAGGAATATGAAACTGTCACTCTCTTTAGAAAAGCTGCATTCAAAATGAGTAATCAGAAGTGCAGAAGTCCTGGTTATTGTCCCATAACATTAAATACAGTGAAATCACAGCACAGTCATGTATTACACACTACAGAGCCTGACATTTTCATTGCTAATGTCACCTACAGCTTAAGGGTTTTTTCTCCATAAATCAAACCAGATTTTTTTTTCTCCCTTCAAAAAGAAGTCTAAGGGCTATATTTCACAAAACAATGCCACAGTTGTCACACACTAACCTCATTCATTTAATAAAAAAGAAGATTATTTGGTCCATAATCAAAAAGCTGATCCTGAGCCACATGCATCTTCCCTCTCAATAACAACTTTGTGCTTATTCGCCTCTTTTTCTGGGCTGGGATTTCTCTTTACTTCTAGAATACTGCTAATTTAAAAAAAAAAAAAACAACAAAAACAAACAAACAAAACCAAAAACCCCAAACAAACAAACACCCAAACCAACAAGCACCTGATTAATCCTGAAAAAATCTTATTTCCCCCCTTAATTTTGGATCTCTTTTTGTTTCTGTTTTTTTTTTTTAAATAAATTTTTAAACAAAACTGATGACCAGTTGAGGAGTTGTTTCTTTTCCCCAAAGCAAGCAAAGAGTGATTGAGGTGTAATGACACTCCAGCTCCCAGCTGACACCATCTCTATTAGACTCCTCCACATCTCAATAAGCTTGGGTTTACAAGGCATGGAGGTGTTTTCACATTTCAGTCCAATTCTGGCAGATCTTTCCACAGATCTTCCTCTACCTTTGTCATTGCACTAAAATCACTGGACTTTTAGCCAATGTCAAGACATAGAGCAGAGCAAACAATGAATTATAACTCTCTAGAAAATGGATACTAAAATAAATATCGACGGAGAAGGAAAGGGAAGAGTACAGGGTTTTCTCAGAAACATTTGCTGAGCATATAGGATTAAAACGGTTCAAAAGATATCTTCCTCCAAGAAATCTTGATCTCTCATGTCTCTGCGTTACACTCAGTCAGGACACAGGTCTAGACAATTCATTTACTGTCTCCTCTGGCATAGCTTCACGTGTGCTTATGGTTTGAAGAGGATTGCCCAGCTGCTGTAAGGCATTTGGGCAACTCTTCAGACAAACAGCATGTTTCAAGGATTAAAGCACTAGACTGTATTCTCTCAAACCATTGCTCATTTGGTGACTGTGCACGTTGCCTCATTGCTTTTGTTTTCTTTTCCCATTTTTGACCATCTTAATAGTGTTTCAAAAAACAGACGGGGTGAGTCTCCTGTCATCTAACTTCTCTAAGCTTTTCCCCGCTATTCCCCTTCCTCTTGTCAGCACTGAGAAATAAGCACCTTTCAGACAATTCATCTGATCTGTTCTTGATACTGTCTGTAAGAGGAGAGAGATAACATCCGAGGGGTATAGAATAGAATATCTATTTCAGTTGGAAGGGACCTACAATGTCCAACTGCCTGACCAATTCAAGGCTGACCAAAAGTTAAAGCATATTCCTAAGGGCACTGTCCAAATGCCTCTTAAACACTGACAGGCTTGGGGCATCGACCACCTCTCTAGGAAGCCTGTTCCAGTGTTTGACCACCCTCTCAGTAAAGAAATGCTTCCTAATGTCTGGTCGAAACCTCCCCTGGCGCAGCTTTGAACCATTCCAACGCGTCCTATCACTG
>NW_009185756.1:0-260 GCF_000690835.1 Fulmarus glacialis | reverse complement strand
AAGCCCAATCCCTTAGCCGCTCCTCACAGGACATACCTTCCAGCCCTGTCATCAGCTTTGTTGCCCTCCTCTGGGCGCATTCAAGGACCTTCACATCCTTCTCAAATTGTGGGGCCCAGAACTGCACACTGTACTCCAGGTGAGGCCGCACCAACGCTGAATACAGAGGGATAATCCCCTCTCTTGACCGGCTGGTCATGCTGTGTTTGATGCACCCCAAGATGCGGTTTGCCTCTTGGCTGCCAGGACACACTGCTGGC
>NW_009185755.1:0-21404 GCF_000690835.1 Fulmarus glacialis | reverse complement strand
GGGGGGGGGCAGGTAAGAACATCTTATTTAGCCTTATTTGAGAAGGAGACCATAAAATCAAATTGATTTTATGACTACTCTAACATTAATACTGAACACTATTGAGCCTTATCCCGTCCGTGAATTTTACATTATGGATGTCACATTTATTCACTACTGGAAGACAGAGCCAATCTGAGTATGCCCCTTGAGAAACTCCCTCAAACTGTCAAAGACGACGACTTTTAGGCATCTCGATAGCCAGCTCTTGTTCCCTAGCACATGCTTTACTGATAAATAAAAACAGAACATTGACAAGTATTAGGATGACAAAATTACTGTGAACTTTCCCCAGATTGCTTTTGGGCCACACAACTACATCAAGCACTTTATTCACAAACAAGCCATTCCACACCATTCTGATTAACAAAGCAAGTGCAGATTTCATTCTCATATTGCCCACGTATAAGTTTAATATCAGCATGACTAAAGAGTCAAATAAAAATCAAAGAATGGACCTTATTTTCAACCCAGGAACAAAGAACTTCACCACCAGAAGGTACATATTTAAGGATTCATATTGTCCATTAAGGGAAGCTGGGGAAAAAAAAATTTTTTGGACACATAATTTAGAATTCGTCTTTCTGAAAGGAAACAGAGGAAATAAAACACCATTCTTGAAAACACCAAAATAAGTGATGCTTCATGAACAGCAGCATCATTCAACTTCCAAAACCACCCTGTAAAAAAAGCCCACTATGCAGTCCATTCTCTCCCCAAACATCTCTTAAAACTTTTAAGAACAAATATTCTTCATAAAATACTGGAGTAAGTATTTTTTCTTATCAGCACAAAGGCAGCAAGTAACTTTTATCAAAACAAACACTATCAGAATGATTAAGATATTCGGATGGACTTGAAAAGTTATGATATTTTTCTACTCGTCAGAATAAACATTTAATGCTGTTTTCACATTCAAATTTAAACCTCAGCTATCTATAACTGGAGAACAGATATATTTGTAAGTGCATTCCATAATTCGCCAAGATTATGAGTCTCCTAGATGGCTGCTGCAAGCAGCAGAATTCTTTAAAATACTAGAAATATGTGAATACATATCTATGCAAATAAACACTGACTATTTTTGTTACTAGAAATACTTTTGGTTCTGTTAGCAATTAAAATGCTTCAGTTTAAAGAATGAGGAACAACCTAAAAAAATATTTCCTACTTAGAATCATTGTATTGGACATATCCTTTCTGGATCCATCTTGATTCCATCACTGAAAGAACAGTTGAATTAATTAAGCTCCCTAGGCCCCTAAAACATCTGAAAAGAAAAGGATCTGAGAAAAATGTAAACTTTAACTAGCTTCTGAGAAAGAATCATCTGTGTCTCAATGTAATTTTCTTTGTTTCTTTTTCCTTAAAAAAGCCCCAAACCACACTCTCTCTGATATGCTTCTGATGACTGGTAACTTCAGTAAGGAGAACCAACACTAAGAAACTTTTCTCAAATATGCTTCTGCTCACCAACAACAAGGGCAAGGAGAACCAACAAAAATAATAAATAATGCCTTATACTCCCCTTACTCATATTAAACCATGATTAAAGTACAAAACTGGAGTCATTTCTGAAACGAGGGAACCAAATGAACAGGAGGAAAAGAACTAGAGAGGGTCTATAGAGCAAGAGCACATGAAGAGGAAGTCAAGGAGCAATCTAATAGCAACCTAGAACTATTTGAAGGTTAGTTACAAAGATGATGGAGCCAGGCTCCTCTCAGAAGCAGCAGATGATATACCAAAGGGTACAAAATGCATCTACTGGACCCTAGGAACAATATTTCAGTGACAGGGCAGTACAGCACTGGGTCAGGCTACTCAGAGACAGTGGAACCTCCATCCTTAGAGGTCTTCCTCTCAAGAGCCATGGCTGACCTCATTCAGGGCTGCTGAAAGTACTGCTCTGAGACTTCCAAATGCCCCCTTCAACCAACACTTCTATGAACTTACAGAGCCAGTGGAGTTGTTTGATTTCTTTTCCATGCGCTGTGCCCCACTTCCCCCCTGAACTGGAGATCTCAGGGTCCACTTGGCTTTTATTTTTCTTACATTTGGGCAACAGCCGAGATTAATACTTACTTCCTAAGATGATTCAGGCAAAATGTTCTGTGATTCAAAGCTCTATGCAAAGAAGGATTCAGGCACAAATCCAAAGATGTATCCAAAAAAACATGCAGAAGCAAACAATTTGGCAAAAAAATCCAAGCAAACAAGTAATCAGATGCATTTGTTAAGAATGTGTAGAGAAGTTCTAAAATATGCAAAGGAAAAGCTTTTAAAAGCCAAAGTTTCTGGTTTTAAACAGCCAATTGATGCACTATTATTCATTAGGAGAATGGAGAAAGATGGACTGTTTAAAATGCACACACTGCCTCTGGATAGATGTACACTGCTTCCTGTAACATTTGCTTACTAAGTTACCCACCTCCAAAAAGTGAGCTGCCCTATCCAAAGGTTTCTTTACTGCTTTACTGTTCTAACTCTTACTCTATGCTACATACGTATATATATACATATATATACAGTCAAGTCACAACTCACATCACACACCATAAGACAAAGACTGTATATTGAATGCACCACATTCAATGAAGGTCAGGTTCCAATGGATTTGTGATCTGATGGTTCACTGAAATCAGATCAAAGTTGGCAAACTCAGAAATCTCTCTCCTTTGTATGAATTATTTTCTGCTGTTTTCTGGTGATGCATTCACTTACATCACATTTCCTTCTGTTGTATATTAATTGGCTCTCTTCTTTTCTTGGCCTTCCATACAGAGTTTGTAAGAGCTTTATTACTACTGAGAGCAGCAACTTTCTCAGATTTAAGGAAAAGAAGAAATGGGACTCATGGGTTAAAAGCTGTAGAGAGAAAACAACCACAAAAGATTACTTTTACTACTACTTTCCCAATAAAGAAAAAAGTTATCAACCCATATACCTGGCAACCCTGCTCATCTTCTAAAGATCAGAGACAATATGCATGCTCTTCACATAGATACTCTATAAATCCTATTCCTTGCATACTGCTGCATGATCTTAGCGAGAAGCCAAGGGACACATGGGTGCAGCCTTTAACTATCCATTTTGCATGGCACTGAAATAAGTCCAATGAAGGCCACCTGAAAAGATACACTGGATGTATGAGTCCAATTGTCTTTCCAGTACACATGAATAAGACCTAGCTCCATAATTCAACAACCTACAGTAATAATGATTTCACACCCATTTTTCCCCGATTTTGAAAAGCTGCTTTCCTAGGTTCCTGAGCAGGACTTCTGAGGACAGGTGATACAAATAAAGGTAATACAAATATGAATTCTACGAAATTTCATAAACTGGATTTGGATTTGTCTACAAAACATATTGTTTACTGAAGTCCAAAAGGTACCTACCACCATTAAACAAACTTATTTTTCACAATGATTTGGTGTACAATAAGGCACATTAGGCCAACTGTATTTTCATTATAAAGTGATGTCTCAGGATGATTTTCCCGAATGTCCCACTTAGGCAGGAAAGGACTGTTCGATGAAAACAAATAAACCTGCAGTCAGTAATTACAGTAAGCAGTGGATGTACTGACAAAGGCAGATCTATGCCAGAAATTAACTGATAGTAAATATTTTATCAAAATTAGGAACCAAAGACAAAAACAATGAAAATCTTTGGCCAAATCATAGCAGCATAAAATAAAATTGGTAAAGCCTGTCTTGGGAATTAAGGCTGCCTTCAAATTAAGCTCAAGTAAAAAAGCACACAGCTCAGTGTATTTTAATTTTATTCGGTTCTCAAAACAAACTGCACTTAACCTTCCTAGCAGACATTAACATCTGGAAGTGACATGCCCATTTCTGCTACAGTACTCTACCAGCAGGTAAAGCACAGTGATTTCCAGTGTGTAAGCTTCACAACACCTTTCCTCCTCGCTATTTACTATCAAGAGATGACTATCGAGGGACTTTTTATGGGGACTAACCAGGCAGCTGCCAAATGTCTGAAATGGGTAAGCGGCCAATGACAATTCCTTCTGCCTCATTACAGGCACATTTAAGTATCCTGTAGCACGAACTAAAGCTTAAAAAAAAGTCTCCACATTGCTTTGTAGTTCTTCCAAATACCAAAAACAGTTGAGTGGGAATTGTTCCTTGTTATCTTTTGCCCAGGTTTTGGTGCTGTTGCTGATGACATACCAACAACGTAAGTCACTCCAACAGAGAAGCAAGCTTAAATGTAACATGACTGTGTGGACTGAATTCCTGACAAGTTCTTGTTGGATCAGCTGATTGCAGCAGTAGACATCTAGCCATATTTCAGCAAGAACTGACTCAGCCATAGTGCTATCTTCAAGTCCAATATTCCCTAAAAATCAAGGGATTCAATCCCACTGCTGTGTATAAAACATTCTGACCAACAGATGAAATACTCAGAGGACAGGATTATGTTCTGAACAATAAAAAGAGCCTTCTGGAGATAAACAGCTTTTTATAAAGCTCTTCAAAATAAATCCACCTTTCAAGGATGGTTCCATCTTTTGAAGAGGATTGGTCTTGAAAGTAAAAAGCACTCATCTATAAACTCATTAAAATTATAAGGAGCAAATGCATTTAAGCAGAAAATAAGCACATTCTTGAAGAGCTTCCCAATTAAAAAAAAAAACCTAAACATCCATGATTACACTTCCACCTATTTATATTGCAGGCTTTCAAAGGTGTTAGAACATTTGAGCAAAAATAAGAGCAATAAAAAACCAAACAGTAAATATTTATTTTATTCAAAACCAAACCATTTCACAACTAAGAAACTGATTTTTAATTTAAAAACAAAATCCACACGTACTTTTTCATCCCCACACTACCAGTTCTGTGATCCCTTGTAACATCATTGTCTGTTCTGGTGAAATGTATTTAAATATCTCCAAAATATCCCCCTCCCTCTTGCCACATTCCCTTCTCCCCCTCCTCACATTTTCAACTAATACTTTGACATTACTGGCCTCACTAAACTCAATCCTGCAAATTCCTGACATTCATGTCTTCTTAATCTGAAACGTAACTTGAGGAGATGGTTAACATTTGACCTTTGCTCTACCTCAGACATACCTGGAGACAAAAAAAAAGTCCAAGGCATGCAATATGCATTCACAGTCTGAAAGGATGTTTTATTTTAAAGTTCCCAGCACACAGTCTTTGAAAAAAACAACCCATTAAAACTTCAAAAGGTTATTTAATAAAAATTCCCCTACAAGCATAGTTTTGCATAAACATTACAAACTCACACTGAGAATGAAGATCTAAAGCAATAAATAAGAAATAAATCCCTCAAAGTATACACCCAAGAGTCATGGTGAATTTAAGAATTAAATGGCTACCATACTAATGAAAACAGTCTCATTTAATTAAATTGGATACTATGGAAGAGAATGAACAACAATAAATCATACATTGATTACAGAAGTAGAAACGGTACCTAACAGGCTATTAAAAAAATTAGTTAGAAACAAATTACTAAGACAAATGGAGGATCAGGTTAGGAGACAAATCAGAAATAAAAAAGCAAGCTACTTCTGCAAAAAAGAAAAAATCTATCTGCTTGCTCTAAATGAAGCCAAGCAAAGACTCAAATACAGTTCCCTCCGCCCTTTTCTTTCCTCTTTAAGAAATAAGTTTTAAAACTGAATCTTAAAGATTATTCTGGCTTTTTATCCACCCTCCCACCTTCCTTCATTACACACGCACAAAAAGAATAAGGACTTGAAAAGCTTGCTAGCTGCACTTTAAATGGGTTACTCTCTTTGTTACCCTCAGTAAGTGGGATTTGTTGTTGTTGTTCTATTTTGGGGAAAAAAATGTACTATGAATTAAATCCTCTCAACAATCGATGAGAAATGTTGTAGTGGTATCACATATTTTTACCTCAAATGAACTTGTTTGGGCATATAGGCTTCACATCCTCTCTCCTCTTAATTACTAGTGCATACTACTACCAGTATCTGGCAGTGCCAGAATTTTGAGGGAAGAAAGAAAAGAAAGGGTTGGAACACCAGGGATGAACATGATTGTTTAATGAGCCCATGTCTCTTTGCTAGGAGATAGTCCCCATTTGCTGTTATCTCTATCGGCTTCAGGCATTTTGTTTGTCATACAGTTAAGGCATGACTGAACATCCCATTTTGAGATTGTTCTTGTTAAATAAAACCTGCAGCTACAACTGATTAAGGGAATGTCCTCTTACAGACATGATGTATGACACCTAAAATTTTAATCAAGTACTTAAAAGGTCCAGGCTAAATTCCAGATATAACGCAGCATCTGTTATAAACATCCTGGATGGCAACCTCTTTACGGTGGTACACAAGCTCCCGCTTCTACGCAATTTCTATAGCCGTGTCCAGATGCAAAACTAGCTTTCCTTCAGCATCATCCAAATGAAACCGAATAACCAGCAGGTATTTTGAGCTTTGATCAACTAGAAGATACCAGTATGACATTTGAGTACTGATTTTAATTTAAAGAGGAGAAATGGCAGTCTTTCCTATGAATGCAAGGCTAATTAGCAAATGCATTTCATGGTTCCCCTGTCAGATACTCCTCTCATATTTCATTAGTCTCTGTCTACTTTTGTGTTGATGACTAAAAACTACCTGCTTTTTTAGAATATATTTGTAATGTTAATGTTCTAAATTTATTATTTTAATACTAGTATCAGCAATATTAAGCTGCACTTAGAAACAAATGAAAAATATTTTATTTCTCAAGCTTTTCTTTAAACACAAATCCTAATGGTAAAAATATATAGTTCCCCTCCCCCACTATACTGTGATATTTTAGGGGATTCATTCATCATTTATTAGTACAGCTTCCTAATAAACAGTATCTAAGTGGAAGAACCATCCCTGCACAAAAGAGAAAAAAATCTGAGTTCTGAAAGTTGGATAAAAGCAGACGATAATGGAAAAAAATTCCACTTAGAACTGTGGAAAAATATTTTACAGGCCCTACTTCCCTTTTGCTAATCAGTAACTTTTGATATTGACAAAATACTAGTCCAACAACAGATCCTGGTTCATACAGTCCTTCCGAACTTCAACCGGAGTCCTGCTATGCAGAACCAATGACTGCGGCAAACCAACCAACAAAAGTCTCTTTAGCTCGTGTTTCAGATTTAGATCACTGCACTAAACTATTCATTATGTAAATACTACCAGCTCAATTTCTCAAATTCATGGGGGAATAAAGAGGTACATTTTAAATTGTACATTTTAAATACTGGCTCATATAAACGTAACCAAGCTAATTTTCACATTTTAGCTTGGATTCATATACATTTATATGAACTAAAATTTTGGTCACCTGTGCTTTAAGAATGCCTGTAACATGCTTTCCATTTCAGAACCTATAATTAAAAAACACTGTATACACAACTCGACTGCAACACACTTTTTTTTCCTCCCTTCTCACACCCAAATGCTGCCATTCTACTTTCCCTTTGTCATGTGCTCGCCTCTGTTTTTCCAATACAAGTTTTGTCTGTCACATACTCATTTTGGAAGTATTCTGGAAAATTAAGGGAGAATCCAGTCATCTAGTCATTGCAGATTTAAAGCAGTTAACGCTTACTGCAACCCAGCCTGCTTTTTTGCAGGATTCCTCAAAAAAGTTTATCTCAGTCTCAGAATTATGAAGAAACCCAAAAAACTCTATAAACCAATCTCATATGCAAGTATAAGCACTGGATACGTCATGCATTCCACAAACAAAAAAGTGCAAAGAAAATGAAGATAAAACCAAACCAATGGATGACACAAAAGAAAATCATACAGAAAACATTACCAAAAAAATAAGTTTTCTTCACGTTAGGTTGTTGACTAAAGTTCTGATGTTCTAGCAGCAAAGGGAATTTAATCTGTTCTAATCTTCTATTCATTCACTTTATTTACTATGGTAAATAAAGTATAATGATCAATGATGACAGTCATGAAGCCGAAAACATGAGCTTGGGCACGTGAACATTAATAGCTTTTAGTTTGCTTGTTAATAAAACCTATTACAAATGAGGACGACGTTACTCGGATAAATAATCCATTCTTATACCTCTGTTTAGTGAGCTGCTTATTATTTATCATGTTCATCAATTCTCTACAGATAGTGCAACCTGTAGTCCTAACCAAGAAGAAAATCCGCAAAACTAACTCTTCTAAACTATGTCTATAGTTAGCTCTCATTCCCTATCATCTGCTTTTTTAAATATCAGGACATTTGTGATCTTTGTCAAAGTTCTGTAACGTATTAAGGGATAGCCACATCTTGAATTTATCCTTCAGTTTAGCCTTTTTTGTTATTTACTACACCTTCAGTAAATCTTTTTTTTTAATTTAAAAAAAAACCAAACAAATTTAAAGGTGTTTACAGGCATATTTTAAAGGGACAGAAACACATTTTCAGATATATCTTTATCTTTCCATTCTGCCAAAGTGGTACAAAAGCTATTCTTTGTAATATTGCTGCTTCCAAACTAAGGTCTGTGACACACAGACCTCAAGCACATGAATCAACGCAAAATCTATGCTGATTTAAAAACACAGTCGTACTTATGCAACGTAGCAGCAAGTCCACTAAACACTCTTGGAAGTGAGAAGCAACACTGACATCCAAAGGTCTGCGAGTCAGCTCGAACATCACTGCATCACGTTTGCATACCCACATTTCCCAGTACTTCTAGATGGAGCCAGGTTAGGTCAGCATGATTTATTAATCACAAGTTCAGCGCTGCATAAGCATCATCATGGTGCTCCCAGATAGACTCAAGTGGAATCTCAAAGCAGAAAAACAACAATCCTCAACCTAAACTAATAAGATGTACCAGCTTATAAAAAGCTGTAGGGATGTCTACACTCATCATAGTGGAATAGATAATTAACTGATAGCTTCCAATGTAGAGAATTCAGGCTTCAGATCCTAGTTTCCAGTCTCTCTGAGCCAGCTAGCAGTAAGTGCTGAAAGCTTCAGAACATATAAACACACGAACAACCTCCAAATCTTTCTAAATAAACAGACCACAAAAAAATTTATGAAGAATCAAAAAGGGAAGCAGAATAGTAGCCGGGACTATTTCACGCATGCATAAATAAATTAATATACCCATTTCTAATTTCTTGGTTTCATTCTCAAACATTCTTGCATCTTATAAAAAATGTAACATGCTATGAGAAGTGGTTTCTAGTGTTGAGCTGCTTAGCAACACCTGTGTTCAAATAGCCTCCGGGCAAGTTTGACAAAAACTGATCTGACATCTGACAAGCCCAGTTTTTTTTAATTGAAAGGAAGACGCAAACCCACAAAATGGGATTATATTAAAACACCCATTTATGTTTTAGACTAAAGAAGGCTGTCAGATAATGGGATGCTCCTCAGTTTCTGCCTCAGGCTAAAAATAACTCTCACATTTTGCTGTAAAAGTCAACTGCCTGAGGTGTCTTTATTTCATGCAAGATAATTACGATGCACATCATCTTCAACAGGATACAAGATATCTTTATGTGCACTCACTGTACAAGTTTTCTTAATGTTTAGTTTATTTCCCTTTTCACAAAGAATTACCTTTAGGGTTTCTATGTCTTTCTAGCCATAGGAATTCATTAAGAAGTATTAAGGACTCTCTCCTTTTTCAATTCTTTCAATTAGTAACAAATCAAAAGAGTAGAGAAATGGGCTGAACAGGAAATTCTTTCACAGGTGTGTTAGGACCAACCAAACTCTAGCTATGCCATTATTCAGAAGTGTCTGAATGCAGGCTCCTAAATATTTGATTGTCAAGTGCAGGCCCCTAATTTAATGAAGCATGCTCAAAGTGCCCAATTCCAATACACTTCACTGGAATGCTTTACTAGAGTACTTAGCACACCAAATATATGCTACTTACTTAAACATTCAGCAGTACATTTCCAAATCTGAGAAATTACCACATTTCTGAGTTTACTAGATTATTTAATACCTTCGTGAAAGAAATGTGACTTCTTTATGAACGGAAGAAGTGCTTCATTAATGTAACATCCTTATGGTCAGACTTCCACCAACACTTTGCCATTGCTCACTGTAGTACAAACTTCCCTAACACACCCAGTCCTGTAATATCCTTTAGAGTATGATTGCATGCTGTTCCTGTCTCATGTTTTTCTCCCCAAAGCAGAAGCCTACAGTTTGGTACGCTCAAACATCATGAACAAAAATAACAAATCTGTAAACTAATAATGTAAGCCCCAAACATATCCTTTAACCTCTTCTCAGTATACTATAGGAAAAATGAATGCAATTTAAAAAAAAAAAAAAAAAAAAGTTTTTTGGCATCAAATACTAATGTGGAGCATCTCAATTCACCACAACTTCATCTTTTCTTCTTAAAGGACAAACACAAAGGACTGCTCTGCAAAATTTCTCTGTACATGCAGTTTTAAATCATTCAGCATGTCTCAGCATTTTACAGACGTTTGTAGCTTTTGTCTAATTGAAATGACAGTGTCATACAATTATCCTTTGAGGCACAACATTACGCACGCAAAAAAATGAATCTTTCATCTTGGAGTTAGTACATTAATTTAAATAGCACTTTTTCACATAAGGATCCGAGAGCTTTTCTAGGAAGGAAAAAAACGGTAACATTAAACATGGCTGTGTAACAGACAGAAGTTAAAGACAGAAGTTAAGCAACTCATTTAGTATAGGTCTAGAACACAATTTGCTACAGGACCAAGCACTTCCAGGTTCCATGCCACCTCCCACGTTCCAAAACACCCAGATCTTTACTCAAAACAGACTTCACAGAAAACTTTCAATGTAAGTACGTAAGAAGTTAAGTGACTATTTCCATAAAAGCCTACAATACTCCTGGAAAAAAAAGAGAAAGGTAAGCTTTTGACTTTTTGTTCTAGAGGTAACTCTAGTAGCTACCAGCTTCAGGAAAAAATTACTAATCATTAAATGGTACCTCTGGAGAGATAATAGTTACTAAACCAGTATGAAGAACGGAACAGACATGCAGGGAATCTTCACTGGGTTCCAGGTTACACGTGCCGAAACTGTGTTTCTACATTCTAAATAATGTGTGCCATATAACATAGGATGAGGCTAGCTAATTGGTTAACTAAGGTTTTAGTAAGGTATTGCTAAGTACTGTTGTCTGACCAGTGATTAATATAACTTTTGATATTTGGCTTGTTGAAAACATGAAGATTAGAGTCATGATACTATTTCAGACTGGATTTAATCTCCAAAAATTAATAAGCCACATCAGCACAAATAAAAAAATACACACACACTGCATCTCAATTTGTTATTAACACCCTGGGACACAGACTACAAGCACAACTGCTGCCAAACTTAGAACAACTATCTTAAAATACTTTAAAAAAATAAGGCTAATAAGGTACTGGCATAGTTCTGGCTTGGCAAAGCATTGCTTAACTGATCAATAATAATAATGAATAATTCATAGCTTAAACTGCAAAGACAAAAAAGTGCTTTTGTGGAAGAAATTGAGATTATATTTCACATCATTGACTAGTCTGTTCATTGCACCTTGGAAGAAGGGAAAACACTTTCATTGTAAGGACAGTCAAGCACCGGAAGGGTTGCCCAAAGAGGCAAAAAAAAGCCTTGAGCAACCAGACCTCCTGAGGTTCCTTCCAACCTTAATTACACTTAGATTCAATGCCTACACACACAAAGCACTCAGTGCTGCCCCAGACCGTGCTTCTACAAGTCTCTCACCTACTAAAAGGTCTCCGATTTAGAGAGGTTCAAAACATTAGTTACCTACATAGGCTTCAGATCAAGAAATTTAATTCTATCTCATTGTTGATTAAGTACTGCATACTGTGTGAAGCCTGTGCCTAGCACGTGATTTTGTTTCGTATTTTTGTTGGAAGGTGGGTGAGTGTTGAGAGTTAAGATAAGTAAAATTTGCAGTTGACACGGTGTTATTTTGTTTCTCTGAGGGTTTTTTGTTTGTTTGTTTGGTATGTTTTGTGTTGTTTTTTAAGCTTACCTTCACTCAGGATGATGTTCTCATATTAGGCACAAAACCTGGCTACATTTAAGATGACATATGATTATTACATGGTAAGACTATACGATAGAGTTGCATATGACATTTGCAGGCCTGGAGTAAGAGACCTAAATGTTCCATCCAGGCCTTCCTAGCAACATGCAAGCAGATCAAATACAGTAAAATCCTGAAATAAAACATCAGGGTTGTGGTTTTTATTTTAATTTCCCATGACCTTGTGAAGCACAGGAAACAGTCATCCACCTACGGTCTTCCAATTGGAAAGTCTTTAAATACACAACTCCAACTTAAAAAAAAAAGTAGCAGAGGAAAACATACATGACTTTGCATATATGTAATGAATGCAAACCAGATACAGATAGTTTTAAGAAATCAGTACAAACTTGTGTGGAACTGAACACTTAACAGTGACCTTTCCAAAAGTCCCCTGTACACTTCAAGCTACAGGAGGATTTAGAAAACAACTATGCTCCAGCGATGCAATGAAGTAAGAAGTATGAGAAGTTTATGCCAATAAATATTTTGCATATCAATACATATTATCGTATTTAATTTAGAGTTGGCATGGGATTTGTTTCAAACTTCCCTTGTGAAAGAGGAATCTATTTCCCACCAGCTCCTACTGGGATATACACAAACTACATTTTTGACACAGAAAATTTATTTTAACTGGCACAGAAAGATCTGTTCAAACTCAGTTGTCATCAGAGATGCATGAATATTCAAGTTGCATAAAGCAAAACTGAAATAGGGTAAGGTATAGTCAAGAGTTGGATTGGTTTTAGGGGGATGGTTTTTTGCTTCTCTCGCATAGGAGGTGGAGGGTTATTTGTTTTGGGAGGTTTTGTGGTTTGTGGGGTTTTTTTTAGCTTAGTTCTTTTGAAAGTAACACATCTGGGATATAGTACATTCAAAGCACAAACAGGCTGCTGGAAAGTAGTAACGCAAGTCTGGTGAAATTATAAAATAATTCACAAGGCTTCTGGTGGTTTATGATGATTGCAGAAATTAAACCATTCATGGTTTTTACTCCCCTGTATCCTCAGAGGAAGTTACATCTGTGGAACTCACTGGAGAAAGGTTGTAATTTTTACTTTTTTCCAGTTTTTTTAATTAATAATAATTTATGAAAGTAGTTCTCACAAATGAAAAAATATTGTTATAAAGACATACACACACCCCAGTCTAGACAGAAATCTTTCGTTCTTTTTTTTAAAAATGCCCTCTTCTGCCTTTTTTGAGGGAGTATTCTTCAGCCTACTGAACCTACAGTAGAAAAATAAAAAATTAATTATAGACTAACTTACTTTTAGCTTTGGAAATTAAGAACTAGAATCACCACAGTTTCACCAGAAATAGTCAAACCAAAGTCAAAATGGGAAGTCTAAAATGCATACAGTCTTTAATTTGTTCCTTCTAGTACAGAAACAAACACAAAAGTCTAATTTTATCTTAAAATATATTTTGTATTTCATCATTTATTCCAAACATCTCCTTCCAGATGCGTTCAATAAATGAGTCTCTCAATAATTAGTTCTGAATATTCAGGTTTGGGATGAATCAGGATCCCCAAAGTCATGACGGCATTTTGAAGACATGATAATTCCAAACACTGATGTTTCAGAAGCAGCAGCTTTGGAGTGCTTCTCTGTTTATCCTTTCATTTTTTTCAACCTTCAGGGTTTACTCATTAAGTTATTATTTCCTCCACAGCTATGAATATTACAACTTACTTTTGAAAACACTATTACAAATACCCAAGATTGCCATTTAACCTCATTACCTCCAGAAGACAGTTCTAAGTAAGTGCTACAAGAGATGAGATAGCAAAGGTGGATTCAACTGGAGAATAAAGCCGAAGTACCAACTCATTATTCATCATTCAGGGTAGTTTCATTAAAACATTATAAAGTTTTAGGAGTTTATAATATTGTTTAAATATTAAATAATTTAAATGTGGTTTAAATACCACAAGTTTTCCACAGAAAACCTATTTTAGTATTACTCTTCCAAAGTATTGATAGCTTCATCCACCTGAGACAATACAACAGAGCAACAAAATGGACTGACCTCTTGCCATCTTTCAAACTACTTACTCTTTTGCTGCCTTGGAGAAAGCAAGAGTTTTCCAGCACTTCCACTACCAAAAAGAAACTAGAAAACCCTAAACAATTTCCCTCACGTAGACAATTTTAACGATTCAGCTGTATTAGTGTACACAGCTCTCATATTAGGGTTTTCTGCACCAGCAGTTCCAGGAACTTTGAAAGTTTCCTTCAACGGTGAAGAAGGACCTTTGACTTGGTCTCCCTGTAGTATCCCTAAAGCCAAACTGGTTAAATATGGCCCACAGAAGTGAACCATTAGGTGGTGGAATGCTGGCTGTATCTTCAGGCTCAAAAGGTTGAAATCAACATTATGAACTTCAACCAGCAGCCAGTCAAGTGGCGTCCCTCAGGGGTTGATATTCGTGCCAATAATACGCAACATCTTTATTAACAACCTGAACAATGGGATGGAAGGTACTCTAAGCAAGTTTGTGGCTGACACCAAACTGGTAGGGTAGGGACCGATAGGGACTGGTTGAGAGGCTGGAAGGCAGAGCTGCTATTTATACCAGCCTCAACAGGCTGATTATATTCAAAACTTTATTAGGCAAGACCCTAAGCAACCTGATCAAAACTGGTCCCACTTTGAGCAGGAGATTAGACCAGACGACTTTTTCAGAGATGCCTTCCAATCTATATTATTGTTACGATTCTTTGCCTACTACAGTGTAATCTATTATACACCAATGCTGAAAAATTTTTAGTACCTAGCTTTAAACACGTGATCAGACCCAGGGCAGGTTGTCCATATCTGCCTCTTGTGATAAAGTTTTAGCTACAGTATAACCTCACAATATTATTATTCATACTTAGGATAAGAGTTTAAATCTCTTGAAATTAACTTGAAGTTATTATTTTCACATTTATACGTCTGAGCCACTAGTTTCAAATAGCCAAAGCAGCAGAAGTTTTTTTGATTTGTAGGAAACCATCAACCTACCATTTAAGTGAAACATTTCCAGTTTGAGAATTAGATTAAGGCATTTTTATAAAACAACAATAATTAAATACTTTCAGAGCAATTACTTGTAACACTGAAGCTAGATACAATTTTTGAAAAAACTGTCAGATAAGTAATTTTTAGAAATACTCAGCAGCATGTTCACTTCAGTGCAATAATTCGTCATATTAACACTTCTCTCCCTGTGCTTTTCAATGAGACTGAAGTCACCCAATTTCCACCAGAAAGCAAGATGCTTCATATATTTCAGCATAAAAGTAGACAAACGTACAGCCGACAGGCTGTTTCCATTCTTTGCCCTACAATACTTTTTTCCAGATTATCTTGTCTTTTAAGTAGGCTTTAGGAACAAACAACGATGGGATAGACAGTGTTTCAGTCTTCGGTACTAGAGAAATAGCCTAGGAAGAGCACAAAGGAATACTTATCTTCAGTCAACCAACATCTACATTTATTTAAGGTTATTGGCTACATGACAGACTGGCAAGAAAAGGCAGTAACTGGCAAGGCTGAACATTAAGAAGCTTTCAACCACGAATTACAACCTAAACTAAATATTTTTCTTACTTTCTGTAGAATTCAGTACTCAACAAAAGAGGAAATACTTTACTTACATTGCATTTATTTTCCACCTAGTAACTGTATCATTTCAGATGATTCACTCCCAAAACAGAAGAGTGAAAAAAACCCAACCATGTAATAATGTTTTCCAATTACACCTAACTATTAAAAGATCATTTTAAAAACCAACCTTCCCAAAATTCCACTTACAGATGAATGCAGAGTCAAAAGAATTAGAGGGGAAATTAATGGTTTCTGATACTTTTCCATCATTGTCCTTCCCATTCCAGTAGGAACATGTGCTGAACTAAAAAGAACTAACTATGTAAAAGAATCGGTACTCTCTGGTTGAGTCCCGTGAATTCCAGCTGTAGATATTGGTCTAGAATCTGTTTCTCTACAAAAACAGCCTTATTAAATTCAGCAAGAATAAAGTTATCGGTATCAGAAATTACACTACTTCCATAGATCTTTTCCACTGGAAAACTACTGCACTGCCTAGCCTTATTCCAAAACAGTGTTATCCTCAGGCATAGAGACCCCAGGTTTGGAAGATGTGCCTGCAGTGACTTAGAAGCTGCTACAAAGGTTCTGGAATTGAAAATAAACTTAGAAATCTGGAAAGTTATGTGATTTATTTGACCAAATATCTCCCTTACCTAGCTAATTGTCAGGATATTAAAGCATACTGTTAAACATATGGGGGGGGTTGGGGAGAAAAAGAACAGGCATGTAAGTTTATCATGTGCTAAAAAAAGATGGAAAGAAAAAGAGAATATGCCTTTGAATAGGTATTGCCCAGAGGCTTGGGCAAAATCAGAATTTACAAAGGCATCAACAGCAGAACAGACTGGATGTAAACAATTTCGGTAAGATCCTTTTATCAGAATCTGACAATGCTTATATTGCTTCTTTCACTCTGCCATGTCTGAAAGAAGAACCATAAACGGAACCATAATAAGATGAATGTGTTCACTAGACAAAGCAAACAGGGGGATGGCCTAACATATCATGAATGGTCATCCAGGTCAAATAAACATATTTCAGACTTCCATCATAACACTAATACCTCTGCATGGATGGTAAGGGTATCAGTGGTCAGAAACGGGGGGGGGGGGTCCCAGTATTTTGAACAAACACTTAGAGACTTTTTTTCGCCAACATATGCAAAAAGAAGCAAGCTGTTTTACGAGAAAATGCGGATGGTAAGGGTATCAGTGGTCAGAAACGGGGGGGGGGGGTCCCAGTATTTTGAACAAACACTTATTGAGACTTTTTTTCGCCAAAAAAAGAATATGCAAAAAGAAGCAAGCTGTTTTACAAGAAAATGCACACAGATGTTAGACAATGCAAAGACACTACTTCATACATGTGAAGAAATGGCTAGAACTGCTCTTTCATTTAACTTAATCCTTAGGCAGTGAATCACTAAGGAAGATACTGCTGAAGGCAAACTTCTGGTCAAAAGAGTCCAACCACTAGTACAGCTCTCCACTCCTCTCTCTAGTTTCCAGCCATTCAGAGAAGGATTTCAGTTCCTTTACAATGTACCTGGTAATTGCTATGTTTGACACATTTGGCATTTAAAGTTTCCTTAAGTTTTTCCAACTGGAACGCAGCAACTTTCTATCAGTCTACACAACTCAGCACACTGGACTACTCTAGTAGCAGCAACTCTTTCTTTCCCCACAGAAAGAGCTCATTGCTCTCTGCTTGCTTACAACGCTGTCGTTCGGTATGACACCTACCAAGCACCACATACACAGTGCCTTCTAAAGAGGCAGGCAGGCTTCAAGAAGTCATACCCTTACTGCTGTTAATAAGACAAGAGCTGAACACAGGCTGGTTAAACATCCTATGCAGATTCCACATTTGAATCACTTCTACCTTTTACTCTATTGGTATCTCCAGTACTTCCCACAAATGGGTCAGGAGACTGTTGTGTCTTGAATCTGGCAGCTTCACGTGCAAAATACACAGATCTGAGTTCTTTACACCTTTTAAAATCATTCATCACCCTGTTATTAACAGAAGAACACTTCTGAGTTTATATGACTTCCATCTGGTTAGGTGAAAATGTAAACTTTGTCTATAAGCACACATTAAATAAAACCCAGCTATCTAACTGTCCTTCATAGATGGACCAAGATTTCGATTATATATACACCTTTTTTAAAAAGGTAACCACAAAAATAGCTGTTATTCTCCTGGTTGGGGTTCAGAAAAAACTTACCCACACAGCTATGCCAGCAGAATCCTCCAGTGTAAACAGTTACAAAAGTAAAGCTGCACTTTTCACCAGTGCAGCTTGTTTTGCTTGGAGCAGGACAGAAGAATTACTTTAACAACACAAAACATAACTCTCATCCTATATGTGGGTCCTCACAAAGCACTGTCAGTGTAGCATAACAGGAACTCTGTGTTTCTTGGACAGATACTAGCACAGCTGTAAATGAGAAAAACATTACAAGTAAACTTAACACCTGCATCAAGTGAATACCTACAAACTGAAAACACTTTCTAACATAGCTAAAAATGGTTATAAAGCTTAATATTCAAAAAAGGAAATTTACGTAGTAATGATAATTGCATACAATTTAGTTACTTTTCACAACCTGAAGAACTGTCAGGAGGCAACAAAACCTAAATCCCACAGCACTTAATAGTTAGAGTGAAATCAACTTTCACGATTCAACAAGCTATCAAGAAACTACTTTACAACCCCTGAAAAAGAAAAAAGCTGCAAGTATTTCAGAAGCCATTTTCAAAAGCCACCATTACTTAGATAAACACCAGTGCTGAGAAGATAAAAATCAGCCTTTAATTCTACCACAATGGCCTCTAAATACAAAGTGTCGCCACTACTCCCAACACGTCACCATCTTCCACAGCTTCCCCTATGGTTTCTGTCCTCCACCGACTTCAATACAAAATACATTTAAGACACAGAACTGTTTAAGACCTAGCTCTATTACCTTCTGATTGAACAGAAGCGAAATTAATCATTAATGAATAACGATCTGCTAACATTTTTCATGCCTATTTCAAGATAACTGAGACAACACAAACTTTTACTTTCCTTATTCCACCACCTTTCATATCATTAAATTCTCCAGCTGCATTGAAACTGAAATTAGATCCTACTCCTTTGGGGTAAAAACTGTTTTTATATTCCATTTTGGGCAGAGAAGCTTCTAAGCACTATGTATCTTCTGTCAACAGTTACCCATTTTAATTTCAGAGTATCAGAATCTCCTCTTATCATCGTTCTCCACCACAGTGGCATGCTGATCTTAAAAGGGAGATGTTTAGCATAAAATGGCTATTCCATTCTAGAGAAAGACTATTTTCTTGAAAAAATAAGACAATAAAGCACCTAGTAAGGCTCTAAAAGAACATCTCCTGAAAAGTAATTTTAAAGCATACACCACACAGAGCTACGAGTGCTAAGTGGTTAAATTCAGTGTGTACTACTACCAAGTCACTATGTATAGCATGGTAAAGCTATGCCTAGCATCTAATGAGAAAGACAGCAAGAAACTGGAGTGTTGTAGATTGTTCCAACAAGTCATCATCTACATCGCAGCCTTCTTTTGTCCAAGAACTTCAACTGACCATGTTGAATCAGTGCTTTAAAATATTTTCTCGTGAATGAATAGACATATGAAAGACAGTACAAGTAAATACTCTGCAAAACATTCATTGGTAAGTAGTTACTCACATTTGACACTGGAGACAGTTTTTGAAGCTGTCTACCATCAGGAATGATCTAGCGTTCCCTAGTTAAATAATTCTTAGGAATGCATGTGGTAATGATTAAAAACATTTAAGAAATGTGAAATACTGAAAAGAGATAGCTTTGCGTAAGTATACGCCAGTCAAAAATGCAACACTCACTACCAGCAAGTTTACCCAGTAATGCCTTGTACAACAGATATCTACGTTTATTAAAATTTGACCCCGAAAATGTGATGGAATGCTTAATCACTAGTTACAGAAGTAATTAGTATAAAGATACAAGAAGTTTCCAGGAAGTGCCAACACATGGTGACAGGCAGCAAAGTTATTAGGCCCTCAGAAATATGGGAACGGGTGAGAACTTGCTTCTCTGCCTAAATATGTTACCCTTAATAAATAAACCACCCTTAACAATGCAGCAGAAACTACAGTAGCAAATTCACACATAAGATTCTAATGGCTGCTGAGCAAGGAATGTGCTTTCCTGGAAAGCAAAGCATATTTTGAGCAATACTTAAACAAAACAAACAAACAAAAACCCCAACCACCACCAAACCCACCAAACTAGCAAACCCCAAACCACACCACCCAAAAACTACCGAAGGAACACTAGTTCAGAAAACTAGTTCGAAGAACTAGGCCACTAGTCTCAAAGAGCAAAAAAAAACCCACGACCCAAACACAAACAAACAATGATGATGACTGGGGATGGGGTACACAGCAGAGGCCCCTAAAATATGAAGTTGTACAATGCTTGCTGCAACGTGCAAAACCATTATTAACTGGGCTAGGACTAATTTACTTAGGGAATTAAAGAAACAGCATTTTAAGAGTTCCTATAGAAGCACAGGGGACAGGTATTTAGGGGGCTTTGTATAAAACAAACCAACCACAGTCTAGGAAGCTTGCACGCTCTGAAGCCAGTGAATTAATGAACTCACTTGTATTCCTCACTTTCCAAAGCAAGAATATTGAAGACCTATGCCAAAACATTTCACCTCAAACTAAAGACTAGGCAAGTAATTATTCTCAAAAAACAAAATTATAAAGATTTCTACTGTTCCTAAAACTCATTCCTCACCTTCCGATATCTTCTCGCATGAAAGTGTCTGCTGTGAAAGTGCCTAAGATGTCACACACTAGTGACTTCAGGTATGGAGAACATGACTTCATCATCTCCTGCTGCTTTAGAAACAGAGATCTTACCTTCTGGTGTTATTTTAATAATCTATAATGTTAACCTAAAGAAGAACTACAAGTTTTTTCTACAGTGATGGTGGTCATCATTATTAGCGCAAACCTGTAGACTAAAATCCAGCTTTGTTCAAAGTTTCCTGTGGCCTTTCTTATTAACTGCAAAAAAAGCTAAAAACTTAGTTATCATTCTTTTGAATTCCTCCAGGAGTATTATAAATCAATGCCAGATTTTTATACTAGTAGCAAACCACAGAGGACAGTGGTGTTGGCTGATAAAAATATCTTCCTCTGCCTTCAAAAAAATGCTCTTTAAACCACTACATTTTTTCCAGTGCAGGAAATTCTTTTGGGCTCCGAAGTGAATAATATTTACACCTGAACATCTATTCAGAGTTGATAAATCAGTTTTCTTTCATTAGTATTGTTTTGACTATACTTCAACAGGCACGTGTCTCAGTTTGATCTTCCAAAAGCCCTAGAACTTACCCTCTGCCAACAAGACGACGTAAAAAAAAAGTCGCAGGTCGTGACAGGTCTAATTTGTTTAGAATAAATGGCACCTCGCCTGTCTGGATGCCGCACTGTAACGACCACAGTATATCCCTCTGACTGTGTGCCGGCCTTCATGCTCTTCCACGCGGTGTAGGGAGAAAACTTCACTACAGTAGCTAGCCCACGCGAGAAGCCCGGGCACGGCCGCGGAGCGCTCAGGCGAACAGCGCCGGTGCGCA
>NW_009185754.1:0-16070 GCF_000690835.1 Fulmarus glacialis | reverse complement strand
AAAAAAATCAGATAGGTAATACACATTTAGAATAGCAATGCTGTAAGATAGTTCTGTATTGGTATAAAAAACTACCACGAGGAACAGTGCAGAATCAGGTCCTCTGTATTGTAAACTGTGTGACATAATTACATGTTAAGATTGACAGAGTTTCACCTTGCGTGTTTGCTTTTTCATTTGTCTTATGTCTTAAATGGCAACATTTCTACACAACTTGCATTCAGACAGAATTTGGCATGTTCAATGAACTCACAGATCCCATCTTCTTTCTCTGGATATTGAGGCAGTTTTGACGTGCCCTTGTGATAGCAAAGGGTTAAAAACTTCTCTTATGTTCCTACTAGGTTGTAAAAGAAACTGCTGAAGCTGATCAATGACCACTGTTAAGACCTGGAAACCAATTATAAACCTGAAATTTGTGATGAACAAAGCTCTGAAACACTAGGATGAAAACTACTGAATTAGTCCAGTTCATTAAAATCATTAATAGTCATGAAATGAAAACCACCAGAGTCCAAAAAGGCTTAATGCCCTATCCATATTAATTAGATGGGAGCAAATCTGAAGTGAAAAGCAGCACATGCTTTGTAGAATTAGCAATTGCTCTCTACAGACTACACAGATCTCTATTAAAATTCAGTTTAATTAAAATTGATCACGTTAAGAAACTGATGTGGTTAATTAACTGAATTCCTGGACTTCTTTTCATACATTTCACAAGTGCATTGTACACTGCTTTCCTGGGTGACAGCTTATGTTGCAGTGAAAATCTTGATTTCACAGGTTAATGCTGCATGTTCCATGAGGCCTAAAGTTCCCGTGTCCCCCCTAGGAAACCCTGGCAGTGCAAGGAAAACAACAGGCCTTAGAAACTACCAAAATCTAACACCAGAAAGCCTGGCTGGAGTCTAAACAGTTTATCTTGTAGATCTTGAAACTCTGGGCACATATAAGGAAGCGTCGTAAGAGCTGTGGTCTCACAAGGTCTATCATTAGAACTCAACAAAATATACAGGAAAGATATAAATAGATGCATACGCTGTATCAGCACAGACTGACATAAACAGCCAAAGGATCTGGTCCATGCAATTAATGAATATAAACATGCAGCCTGCAACCATTTCAGTTTTTGAAACACATTGTCCCCATTGTCTCACCAGGATGCATGAAATAACAGGGCTTGGCTAAGGGCTTAATCCCAGAGCTGTCCAGGAACACAGAGTTGGCACAAGCTTTAGTGGTCTGTATGGTGATTCCCAAAGGGCCGGCAACCCGGTACCTCCAAGAGATTGCAGTATCATTCTCTAAACCACTAGTGTCCTACCAGCTTCAGGAGAAAGGCTGAACTGCATCTAATGAAGACCCATTTTTATCATAACATTGTTTGAAATGATAAGGCACTGTGAATTGTGCCATTTGATTTTTGGTAGGAAGATTTTAGGGTTTTCTTTTCCATGCCCTATTCATTGGTGTGTTTTAGTCTATGGAAGCAACTTGGTTATGAAGTATTGCTGCAAACAATTCTCGTCTTCTAGAACATCACTTCTTACAAGATACCAGCAAATGGTCCAGTGCTTGCCCCTTACATCATGCTGTACAAGAGGACATCAATGCAGCTATTGTTTGAAAGAAAGTGGATGGACGAACATCAGTACTGATACTGAAGATCATGCTACAACATTATCATAACTCGAGCGGCTTCCCAACCTTTCAGGGAGCAGAGTGACACAGGTCATCTCAAAGACTCATAAGCAATGATACTTTCGGATACAGCTCAGGGGAGACTTCAAGGATAAACAAAATTTTTAGTGGAAGGAAGACTGTGGCCAGACAACTCCTGAAGGAGAGTGGATCTAAGGTCTGAAAATTGCTTGTAGTCTAGATGGAGGCTCAAATAATTACCACGGAATCATAATACAATAAATATATAACAAATAACACAGTTTTACATATGAATTTTACATACCTTTGATTCTATATTCAAATCTATATGGATAATGGCACTGAACTTGGTATAACCACATCTCGTTCTTCATTACTTCTGACCACTATGTAACTGCTAAAATGGTATTTTCTTCTCTGAATACATTTTGCTAGTTGAGGATCACTATTAGCATTCAGTGATAATGCTGTACTTTACATACAGATGTTGCATACAGGCCACGGGTGCATGTGGACGGACACACATATGCTCTTATCTATACATGTTTATGTAGATTCAACTGCATTCAACTCCAGCACTTTTAAAAAAAAAAAAAAAAAAAAGAAAAGCAACATCTGACTAGAATATAAGATACACGACTGACTCTGAATTCCCTCATGGCCAAACCCTTGTTAATGTCTTGGCCTGTTTCAGTAAAATGATCATGGTTCAAGTAATGTAAAACACACGCATTCAATCATTTTCCTTTTCCCTAAAGGCAAACACTTTCTTATCATGGTGAAACAGGAGTCGTGTGCTGATACACTGAAGAGCCAAAGTTCTTTTAAGCCTCATCAGAAAATTGAATACTTACTGCAACCTATGATTTGGAACTGCAGAGTAAAACAAAAGCATAATGCAAACAAACACAGGAGGTTCAGTCAGCATTATCTAGTATTGCATAAGCCTAAACAGCTGCCTTACAAAATGAGAATACACAAGCAAAGACCCAAAATCAAATAGAAGAATTTAACTCCAGGAAAAAAAAAATTACATCTATTCATATTTAAATCAGGATTTCATAGTCAATAGTTAAAATACAATCAATTCAAAGGAGATGCTCTTAATATGCTTGCCTTGGAAGAGGGGTTATTTTAGGACAGCATTCTCCAAGTAACCACAAAGAGGGCAAAGCCTTAACACAGCAGGTGTGCACTCTTTACTTGAGCAGCACCTTTTTATAATCCTTTTTTTATAATAAAAAGAGGGAATATTCATATTTTGAAAAATTGAATGACAGTACCAGTACAACCGGATAAAATACAACAGAATAAAAGAAACCACATGGTAATTAAAGCAGGTTCTGCACTGGTAAAAAAAAACTCTTAGAAAATTATATCCTAAGTTGCCTTACTCATGTTTCTTAGGGACTCCTATATTAGATCTTCTGTTTCTCAGAGGGGCTTCAAAATTTCTTGGCCAAAATTACCACGTCAAACCACATCTCTTCCATGCACAATAGAAGCATGAACTGGAGTTGTCCTTTTCAAAGTAAAAATCAGGGGAGCTGAGAGGAGTCATGAGAGGTGACAGAAAGGGAACGAGAAATCCATCCTTTACAGAGGATCAAATCCATCCTTTACAGAATGGGCCAGACCCCAAACCCTGAGTGACTTCCCGGGCACTCACTGCCTGAGGTTCAGTGTTTTCCAGAGCCACTCTGGCCCCAGACTCTCTCATACCCTGCTCCCTGGAGCTGCAACTCCAACAACTCCAGCACACCATGGCTCCCCAGGCACACACAAGTAACATATGCTGATTTCCAAACAGGCGATAGGAAGCCCTTCCCCATCCATCCTTTCCCTATCATCTCTATCCTAAGAAAGGTAAATTCCAAAAAAGAAGATCCAGTTATATAAAGGGTCGTCTCTCCGCTGCTCTCCTACCAATGTCCTTTTCTTGCTGCTAACGTGGTTTAAATACAAGCATTAGATCCATTTCAGCAGTGGATGACACAACCTCCTGTCAGTGGTTTAGAATGAAAGATGGCATTAAACAATGACAGGGAGCAATCTTCCCTAGTAATTAAAAAGAGGTTCAAATTCAGATTACACTTTCCAGTACCTTCAGCCCCATAAATGAAGAATCAGTTTATCCAGCCCTTTTTAGCACAACCTTAGCCTACAAGTACTTTTCTGGTAGAGGAATCATTTGCACAGTTCATGTTTTATGTAAGTTTCAGGTAAAGAGAAACAGGGCTCATGAAACAATTCCATGCTATGAACAGGCACACCACTTCCAGCAAGTCAGACTTCATAATAACTGCTTATGAAGGAAATTACACCCAACAAAACCGAATGATACTTAACACAGACACCAAACCTTCATCTATTCTATAACCACACAAAGCTATAACTAATGAAGTTAAACTATAACTCTATGAAGTTAGCGGCTTACTCCTGACTTATACATGAAACCAACAAAAGGAAACAGAAAACCCTTGATCTACCATTGTAAAGACAGCATATGTAGCAGCCCAGTTTAAACAGATTAGGAGAATGAAAAACAAACAAAAAACCACACCAATTTCTTTCACAGTTAAGAGCCAGAAACATCAGAACCAAAGACATGTTTACCAAAAGGCTAGTTTAAAAATCAGTAATTGAAAAGTATTATACTACTTTATGTTGTCGACACCAGTCAGGCTATTTTATATGACTTTCGTATGCCTCATACACAAAGTATGTAAATTCAATAACCCCTCATCTGGGCTTCTAAATACATCTTGGGCCCATTACCTGCAGCAGTAGGTACAGAATGCAGACTTTGGCTGGGGACAGGGTAGAAGATGATGTAAATCATCTGAATGAACATGTGGAAAAGGGAGGCACTGCCAGAAAAAGTTACTGCTGGACCTCATTTCCAAAGTCTGCCCAAGTGCAATAAAAGGAAACTGTGCACTACAGAAATTCTCACAGCTGACTTTGGAAAAAAACAGGCAATGTTAATTCTCCGTAAAGCAGTACTAAAACTACACTAGGGTACAGTTTAGTCCAATATCTTGTCAACTTGTTAGCATCAAATCAATGAATATATGAAAATTGTGTGTCTCATGCCTTCCTATGCAGAGATTTAAAGATTGCATGGAATATTACTGATTGTTTCATTATTTCTTGATGAATTCCTAAGTAGGTAAGGTGAAGTAACAGCTGCAGTCAAGATGTAGAGCTGATACATACTTCTCCCTAGTTTCTATTTCATAACTTCATTTTATTTCCATAATGATTATATAATTTCCATAATGATTATTTGTATTCTTGGGTACCTAAAAGAAGTGCTGTGTTCATACACTGAATATTAACTACCTTCTGAAAGTTCAGGCTCATCGGGATATTTCAAGGCAATGCTTATCTTGGCTGTCGTCTTCTAACTTGAGGAGATTCTCAGCAGTGTCTGACAGACTTGTTAGTGTCCTGTGTTTTGTCATTTTCCTTAGTGTGACCCTTCATCCTACAAAAATTGTCAAAATTTAAAATGCTTGAAGTGGAAATGGCCAAAGTAAAATTTCAGGAAAAGGAATTAGTAGTTGGATTTTATATGTGAAAGTCCCCCACACTGTATAATTACATTTGAATGAAACCCCCCTATTCTTCTTGCAATTTAGGAGGGTAATGCTTACTTTGGATGTACAAAGCACATAGATGCTTCATGTGAATTATGTACCTTGTCAGGCTATTCTAAAAGCAGAATTATTATATATAGCTAAACACATAAAAAATTGTTATTGGTAAAATATATTAATTATTCCTACAGTCAGATTAAAACCTACATCTTGCTGCTGAATGGAAAAGAATTGTTTAAAAAGTACAAGTTAAATCACCTAGAATGACATGGAGAATGTTGGACAGGAGGGAAGATGGTACATACAAAGTGCCCATCCTCAGTAAGTTCAGTTACAGTTCATCATATCATACCAGAGCCGCTATTTCAATAATCTATTCTTGTGCTATGCATGGAACAAGGAGCTTTGAAGCAACCTCTTGCGTTAATTTTGCATGAAAACACCATCTGGCCCTAAACAACTATCTAGGCTATGGATCTGTTATAGCCTAGATATGGTCAACATGATGTTGAAAGGTCAAAGAAGGGTCTAATTATATGCCTTAGTACTTAGAGGCCGTGGTCACTGGAGCATGAACATAATCACTCAGGCCAAACAAGACTCATTTATAATTTTAATTATCAGTGAATCAGACATCTCTCAAAGAGTTGTTCCATGTAAAAGAATTATATGACTGTTGCTCAAAATAACTGTCTTGTCTTGTTTGTCTCTAAAATAACCCCTTGAGATACCCTCAGTTAATTCCCTGTTGATATATTTAGAATCCATCAATCTTCTCAACCACTGCATAGTAACATATTTGGAGTATTGTACAATTGCACACAAAAAACCCCTTGTGCTACAACAGTATGATCTGTTACAACAGAGTTTTCAAAAATCCAGAATTCCAAACCTGAGAAATATCAGACTAGAGCTGACCATACAATTCTATTCACTCCCTTGTGTGTAATGATGCAACATGTACAAAACAGACTGTAATGATATTTTAACAAGTCTCTTGCCTCATTCATTGTACATGGTAGAGTTTTTTGGGAGAGGGAACTGAGCTGTAACTAAAGGAACCCCCACTTTGGCTGCTGGGGAAAAAAAAAAAAGTTATGTTTCGAAAGAGACCAGGATAATACAAAACAAAAAGATTCGTCAGTTGATAAGCTGACCTGGAAAGTGTATACAACTTCTTCACCTGCCACGGATGCTATATGCTACATAAATCACATGAATCGCTTTTTTGCTCTCAAACGGTCATTAATTCCTCAATTTTCTTTTTGTCAATCTGACTTCAGGCATGGGGTTTGATTTACAGAGGTGTGAACAGAGTTCTGCAAATAGAGCATGTTCAAAAGTGACCTCAATGCAAGCTGAGCTTTAGTACGTGAAGTGCTTGTTGTCACTAAGTATTCTAAGTGGATGTCCTAGGCATCTTACATTCGGTTTCCAAAAATCAGTGCAGTGGTTCCCAGCTCTTCTGGAACAGCCCCTGTAAGCACTGTCTTCCCGTCCTACTCATCCCCAACTTTCATCAGTTTTACTTTCCCACTGGACATTCTCTGTGCTCCTCACCTCGCCTCTACCATCAATGCTTGGCCAGCCTGAAAGACCACAGCTCACTGAGGCTTGGGAGCATAAAGGGCGCTATTACTGCAGACAAAGAGGACTACCGGAGCCATAGTCACTGCTGGAGGCATGGCTGTGTTGGATAATGTAGCTGTAATCATCAATGAAAAGCTTATGAGAAAGTTGTTATCTCAGGGTCAGATAGAGGCAGTAGACACTAAGATAAACACTTCACACTAGAAGATAAAGTACTATGTACAAATATATTTATACAAGCTATAAGGGACATGAGTTTACAGTGTTAAAAATGGTATACCGTGATTCCTAAACAACAACAAAAATCCACTCAGTTTTCTTCTCTTTTGAATACAGTCATCACTCGGATCACTGATAAAAGACTTCAGTCTATTTTGGTCTTCAGCTAACATTAACATCACCATACCTGTCAATTTGTTTTGTGTAATTAAGAGTCCAGGAACTGCTTATTTGCACTTTCTTTACATAATATTTTATATACTACTGCCTTATTTACACAATGAGCATAATAATAGTCAACCACTTGTCTGCTAGACATTTGAAGATCTGTGAAGAGACATCTCTCACAGCCTCTGTCACAGGGATGGCTGGACTCCCACTCCTCCAAATAATCTCAGCTGTGTCACAATGGGGAATGAAGCCCTGCCAGGTCAGCTTCCTGGGGAGCATCCAGCCGTACTGTCAGCCCAGCTGCCCTCTCTACGCCCAACTGCTCTCATCACATGCCCTCTGCCAGGTTTCTGATGTAGCCTGGTTGCACTTCAGACAGCACATCATGCACGAGAAGGGTGCACCTTCTCCTGCTTGATGCCTTGGTCACTGACTGCTTATAGGGCCTCCTTTCCCAAAGGATCTCAAGGGCCCCCTTACAGCCTTAACCAGAAAGACAAAATAGTCTACAGCTCAGCAAGTTACATACACTCACATTTAACTGACATGAACTTCAAGGGGCCATTCACACACTTAAAAGTTAAGAAAGTACCTAGTATTTTGCTGAATCTGGGCACTAACAGGGAGAACACCCTCTACCACACACCTAAAATGGCTTCATTTTCCACTACCTTATACCCATCAAACATTCTACCACCACTGAAACCAGCAGCTACACCACCACCACCAAACTGGAGTACATTATGTATACACAGTGGATTAGAGTATGCTCAGACATGCAGAAGACTCCCCAGTTCTGGTCACCCCATCACCAGATTTGTTGACCTACCGTACTTCGGCTCCCTGCTTGCTCAAACACCCCATCTCTTCCAGAGGAAAGTGACAGCAATGGGAGATGATGGGTGCTCAGATCAGGTCTGACTGACTGTCAGCAGAAGTCTCAGAACCCACAGTTTGCACGTGCAGCCAACGCCAGTGTCACAAAGCACCACTGAATATACTTGCCCCACAGCATAGACACAATCATAGTGACTGCTATTCTAAGCACTATGCATATATAGTCTGTTTGCAAAATAGGCTTTCAATAGTAATAAATGCTTAGCATTACAATTTACATCTCAGGGAAAAAATCTCACACACACAGTTTCAGTACTGTATTGAATTTGCAAATCAAAAAAGAAACGCTTAACACATTTGACTGAGTTTAATACTACATTGTATACTGCCCTTGTTACCAGCAATTTTTCACGTGCATAGGTTAATGCAGATTTCTCCCATGCTTATAAATGGCTAGATAGGAAAAGAACAGATAGTTGTATAGTCAAAGCAGCTGGAGTAAAACGTAGAACTAGAATCAAAGACAAAGATACTTACTAAACAGAAAAAGGTAATAAATTGGATCATTTGCTTCCATATTTATGCTTTCAATCATTAATCAAATCCATTTCCATTTCTAATTTTACAATTTTTCTTTTCTTTTGACCTTTAATAAAATGTTTCAATTGATCAGGGTAATAAAAATGTGAATTATATGAGCTGGCACAGACAAAGAAAGACCGTTGAGTAATCTGTGTTCCAGATATAACAAGGAAAATGCCTGTGATTAAGTATAGGCTAAAAGATATCTTAAAAAAAAAATCCAACTATCATACTTTTCACTTAAGAATTCAACAAAGAACAAACTTAAAAAAAAAACAAAACATGAACAATCAAAATGAAGGGTTTGTGGGACAGTAGCTGTCATTCAGTTGACATACAGAATCTGTTTGCTCATTAATACAAATTTTTTTTAGCACAAATAAGAACATATTCTCATCTGTTCTCGAGGTTTATTTCAACTATATCCCGAACACTAAATTGCTTAAATTGTTTCATAGCATAAGTACTTAAAATTGGTTTTTGGGTTTTCTAAACACCAGTGCAGTACTGTGTCAGCAAGAATGTAATCAAAGCAAACAGCCTGCTGAGCCTGCCAACCAGTAATATTATTCGTTTCAATAGCTTTCCTTTGAATAGCAAGTATTGATTTTCTACATCAGAACTCTTATACAAAGAGCATTAAAAGAGAAATTATACTTCCTATTTTTTCTCCATCTTATTAAGGACCAATACAGTCACCAGAGATTTAAAAGTTTGAGCTGAATAGATCAACATTTAGGAATTCTAGGATATTTTTCTTCTTTTTTAAGATTTCTTACTATGGGGCAATGCCACTTCTGCCACAAAGGATGGGTTTTTTTCCTTGGATAGAGGCAATTAGCTAAAACGCATTATTCCATTACTATCTGGCCTCAATTACCTGTGTTCTTAAAGCATTCCTCACATAAAGTTCAGTTAAGCAAAGGCATCACGAAGGAAGGAAAGAACAAAAGCACAGAGCGAAGGGTACCAGGGGACTGGTGGAAAGAAGAGGCTGAACTCTGGGAAAAGAGATCATGGTCAGAGGTGCGTTTCAGAGGCAAAGGAAGGAGCAGTGTATGTACAGGAAGACCGGGGAAGCAACAGAAAAGCTGCAGGAGAGGTGACAAAGGGAACTATGGCTACCAGGAAACAAAATTTAAATAGATCCAGCACTTCACAAGACTTCACAGTTCAGAAAAATATCTACGTGCAAGAAGAAATCAAAAATGACAGGTGGTTCAACAGGTTTTCTTACTCCTTCAGCAACATCTACAGCCTGCCATACTTACCAACAGTCATAACAGTCTATGAGGACTTGCAGGCCTCAGTTAGCAATGCTCTTTTAGCACCTCTCTTTCAAGTAATAGCAGCAATTTTTTTACTTCCAAACTTTGTAATATCTTTTCTTAAAAAATGCCAAGGAGCTAAAGAGCTAGTACCGACTCAAATTTAGTGGGATTAGTCATGTACATTGGAGAACAAAGACTGGGCTCAGTTTTAAGTTGACTTAGAAAGTACCAACATTTATTAACATGCTCGTTATTGTCAGCTGAAGATCAATTTGCAGTGGTTGCATTTCCATCATACTATGATAATTTTGGTGCACTGTTACTTTTACATCAGCATATTTTAGAGTTAACAGAGCTACAAAGCAAAGATTTGGCCCCACTATAGTTCCAGTATTGTTGCCAACATTTAGTTGAACAGGGGTGACCCTGGAGTACCCCTACTGACAATTACTGCAACAGGATTACTAAAGAGACATGAGGTAACATATTGTCTTTGCACTCTGCCTACACATTTGGGATTAGATATGTCCAATAAAAGACACAGGGCTCCATAAAGAATAAGCAATGACATTTAACTTCTAGGCTTCTGATCCCAAGGAGGGAATTCAGATTTCAGAGTCTGATGTCTGCAATGCATGGAGGAACTTGGCATTTCAGAGTGGGATTCAAAACAACCAGTGCACTGAAGTCCAGAGAAAACTGAGCACACAGAGCATCTTAAATGCCAGAGTGAATACATTTATTCAGAGATGCAGACAAGTGCTAGCACACCGAGTACTGGACCTTCTTCTGAGGGTAGGCTTTTGTATTTATTCTTTATGAGACCTGACCAGGGTTTCCTGTTTTATTTTGGGGGGTTTCTAAATGTGGCTGATAACAAGCTGGTGATTGCACTGTTCACCTTCATATAGTATCACAACACTCATACCTTTGCTTAGGGTGTAAGAAGTCAGGCTCAATGCCTTCGTTACCTAACGAGGTTCAAGTCTATGTTTTCCAGCTCCAAGGAAAGTGCCTCTCCCCCAGGGTGTATCTTAAGCTACAGAGTGATTCCTGTGATTCCTCCTGCTAACCCTGTGCTATTATGCAGAAAGAAATACTGACCCAAGGAGGGGGGGGAAACCCAAAACAACCATGAGAAAGAATGAGCATAGCTGGTTTTATAGATAGGGTACTTTGCCTCTAGGTTCCCGGATTATGATCTCAGTTCCTGAGCCTGTTTGGCTTCTACCCTAGTGGCAGTTTTCTGTAAATGCATAAAATGTCCTGAGAAGAGAGAAGTGAGGCTCTTTTCTAACACTGTCCGGCACACACACTACTCACCAATCCTTCAGCTGTTCCACCAGCTGCACTGTAACATCACTCACACTCTGCAAATTTCTGGCTTTCCTTTATCATTACTCTCATTTATTTTTCTATATTATAATCCACTCTTTTAAGCACTAACATATTTTAAGTTATCATTAGGTCGGTAGGGCACTATCTCCCCACAGAAAAACTCCCACCTGGAGCAAACAAGTGACTAGAAACGCCACCTAACAATATGATATTGGCACTAGAAGTCTCAGACAAAGAGAAATGGGGTGGGGGAATCCAATTAAAGGAGAACAACTAAGATTAAAAGTTCACCCCCAACTTAAGTAAAATCTGAGAGGAAGTTTTAATTATTACAGTGTGTTGGAGTATCAGCACCAGTTCTGGATTAATAAAAGAATATTCAAACAAAAAGCATATTAACTCAAAGTGCACATTTTTATTTAATTAAAGGTAAAACAGAAAGAACAGTAATAGGTCAATAATAATGACTTATTACTTCCTTTATGTGGCACATTTACAATAAATGGTAATTTACCATTAGAGAGACATATTAAATTTTTTTCTGCTTAAGAAATTAACATTAGTCATGTGGAGAAAGAGAAGGCTCTCCATTTCCAGCTTGAGGATTTGCATTCAACAAGGCAGTCTAAGGATATTACGGACCCTGTTCCCCCTTTAGCAATGCAGGAAGAATTAAAGCATAACCATGTATGACATCATTCCAGCTGTACGCTGATGGGCTACAGATCGTTTCATCCATGCTATTTGAAAAACATTCCACTTTCCAGTCATTAGACTTGCTAAATGGATTCACCTGCCATACCCTTGAAATCATTAAAAAAAAGAAAAAAAAAAAATCTTTGGCACACAAGAGCCTTGCTTTAGTTTTATTCTTATAGCTGATGTACTATTACTTTTACTCCTTAAAAATTACTAAAAATTATTTTTCACTCACTCCATTGGAAAAAAAAACCCCTACATCTATGTTTCCTGCTTTTATTCTTGCTCTAGGCTTATTTCAAAGTTTCTGATTAACTACCTTCACAAAACAGATACAACATGACTTCCTAGACAAAACTTGTCATTACCGGGGCTGTACTGTGCCTTAGTATTTTTAAACAACTGCCTGTTAGACTGTTCCAAGGAAAAGAGGGTCAGTTTACTGATCTGAAGTCTACTTCTGGTAACTTCCTTAATTATTTGACATGAAGATAGAGAGCTGCTATTTAACACTCCTTCCAATCACAGGAAAATATCACACCATTTGTGCACTCATTATGGCTGCACTCTTAACTTCAGACTCATTTAAAAGCTTCAACTCTACAGGTGGGATTTTCAAAGCTGCCTCTAGGTCATTAATTTCTAATTGGACACCCAACCCTCTAGGCGAGCTTTGAAAATCTCATCCTAAATAATCAATATTCTACTTCCTAATAACCTGGTCTGCAAAAGACCTGACAGGACAAAACATTTAGCAACTGGAGGGAGACGGCTGTGCATGTGGCAGGAAAAAAAATAGATCGTATATCCTCGCCTTAATAGTAGGATTATTCCCTACTCCCCACAAGGAGTGAAAGGAACCAGACTGACAAAGGAGGGATGAAGAGAGAGAATCTTCACAAAACAAACAAACAAACAAAAAATAAGGAATCAAAGCTTCATATATCTCATGAAAACAGAACAGATTCAACAGTGCTGTGCACGGCTTGGGTGTATGTTCAGAGTAAGTTTAAAACAATATGGTCCAGATGGCAGGAAAAAAAACACAAACCAACAACGTTTAAGAGGATATTAAAATATTGTGTACTGCCATAAAGCAACATATTTAATAAAAACCAAAACAAATAATTAAGGTATCATTACAAATTTAACCCCACATTTTTGAAATGCAGAAGATAGGGATTTGAAACAGCAAGATAAATATCAGATCCTATTGGGTTAAGTATGTTATAGCTACTAGTTAAATATAAAATATGAAGATTTCATTCAGTATATACATCGGCCTGAGTGACCTAGTGAAAAGGAGAGAACTAATTACATTAAATCTAAGGCAACAGCGGGGGGCGGCGGGGAAATCAGTGAAACATTTGGGAATATCTCACCAGTTCAAGACTGTAAATAATGTGAAACATACCTCTCCAAATACACCAGAAAGCAGGAGGAGAGAAGGTAATCTAATATAGACCATCCCTACTCTAATTAGCAGGCATTCGAACAATTGAATTTTCTAGGAGGGAAGAAGAAAAATAACCCAGCCCCAAAACCACACTCATTTAAGATTTTCATTATCAGTTTCTCCAAGTTTCCTGCATTCTGGAACAGTTATAGAACTGGGTAATAATTACTTTGTGGAGTCCTTCCAAAGTAAAATATCCTTAACCACCTTGAAGCAGAAAAAGGATTCCATCTGTTTTAACATACTGTATTTAAAAAAAACCCCAAATCTTTAAGTTTTGAAGTCCAGGTAATTCAGTGTAATCAGAAGGATACAGTTTTTTTTTATGGTTCAGCCTATTTGTTCTACCTGCCACTCTGAGACCTGACACAGCTTAGGGCACTGCAGTTCTTATCACAAAAGACTTGGTTTTAAAACACTAATTACACATTGGCGTTTACAGGCTAGATAGCACACTACGTCTGATGTCACACTGAGCAACAGAGCATGATGAACAGCAACATAGGCAAAGTAAAATTTGGCAACGAGCATGGCTACAAACCCCATTTGAGAATGCAAACCAAAGAGCTGCATATGGCAAATATGTGTGTGTGTATGTGTGTATATATATGTGCACAATCACTTAAGGTTTACAGCTGAAGGATACTCAGTGCAGTAGTCACAATTATATTTTCATACATATAACCTGCAGATTATTTAAAGTAACAAAACAAAATGCTTCCCCACAGTAGCTCATAATAAGCATCAGTGCAGGTTATACAAAAATTTAACCAAGAGTCGTACTTCTCCAATGGGTCAAATTTTCTAATATCTCCTTTGCCTCTGCCTTGATTTTTGCACAAGTTACCTGATGATATGGATTATGCATGCAAAACACAATAAAAATTATACATCTTCAACTAAAAATTTTTTTTTTAATCAGCCTTTTTTGGTAATAAGTGTAGCAAACACGATCAAGATTTTAGTACAGTATCTGTCAAGCACATTCAAGTTTCCCTGCTTTCATAACTTCACAGCTGACTCCTTTTATGTTCTTGTAAATTACATATTTCACATTTAGAACGATT
Organism: Fulmarus glacialis; assembly: GCF_000690835.1. Classification (NCBI taxonomy): domain Eukaryota; kingdom Metazoa; phylum Chordata; class Aves; order Procellariiformes; family Procellariidae; genus Fulmarus; species Fulmarus glacialis. The sequence goes on along the minus strand of NW_009185754.1, from coordinate 1,576 downwards.
GGAATCAGTAACCTGAAATATTTAAAAATATTCTGCTACTAATACTGCTCAGTAGTTGATCTGTAAGTCAGCAGATGATGTCTGGAAAGATGTAGTGTCAGATACTTCAAAATACTTTAAATAGGTTTTTGTATTTTGAGCATAACTAGGAGCTGCATTTTTCCCTGTTTTATTTTATAAGCTCACTCTGTATGCATTAAAGGAAATAACGAAGGTTTGCATAATGAAGGAGTTCAGGTTATACAGTGAAGAGGCAGCATGGACTGAGCAGGTGGAGTTCCTGAGTAAGGTCAGCGTCAGGATTTAATGTGCACAATTCTTTTTGTGACTTTGTCCAAAGACTTAGTTCAAACTCAGCTAATTCTACATTCTCCACATTTCAAGCTGTGGCAATGCAGTAGCATTGAGATTGATCATATTGGGACACTTTGAATCCTCCCACTCATAAAATACATTAATGAAGCTTTTCTTTCTAGTACATCAATAGCTGGTGACTTTCTTGCTTTTCTTTAAAGAGGTATTGCTGCCATAATGCATATAAAACTCTAGAGCTACATCCAAGACGAGTAATTGTTTTTTAATAATCCCTGGTGTTGATTTCAAAACACTGGAAATCAATTTTGCAGACTAGTTACACACATTGTTGGGATCCCAAATTTCATTCAATGGGATAGAGCAAGCATTTGTACTAGACTAACACTGAAAAGGGCTTTCAAAAGGTGAGCAACACTGGATACCATCTGACCAGTAATTTCTTTTTCCTATTTTCGTACTACAGTTTTGAGTTGTGAACAAAAGGGACATGGTCTCTGCGGTGATTCTGACCATAAGACCACCGTACATCGAGGAGTTAGTGATCCACCTAACAGTTAACCTGAGCAGTCCCGGGCTTGTGCTGTACTGCCTGTACCGCCTGGCCTTCAGGCCTGTGATGTGCTGCGTGTATCCCTTGGCCGCAGGATAAACTTAGGATAAACTTAGCGCTAATCGTAACGGAGGAGCCTGTGGGCAGCTCCCACTTTTTACCGGCAATTATGCCACCTGCCTGGCCTTGCCTTTATCTAACAAGTGCAGCAACAAGTTCTCATGTGAACATCCTTGCTGTTTGACAGTAAGAATGATGAATAGGGTTGTTTTCTTCTTAGAAAGTGCTATAATAGCTTGAATAACCAAAATGGGGTAACGCTTTCCATGGACAGGTCCACACAGTGTGCTGTACGTGGATCAGAGGCCCATTTTGATACTGCACAGCTCGGGGTTCCCAGCATCTAAAGGGACGTAAGATTTTACTATTCTCTTTTTAGTATTAGTTTTAATAAGTAACATTTTAAATGACACTTTACAGAGTCTGAGTGCCTTTCTTACTGGGATCGTAATGGATCAGCATCTCCTGGTGCAAAACAGTCTCAAAATATATATTTCTTCTAGCAAATACAGCCCTATTCTGCACTCCTCATGGCCACTGAATTGTACTTGACCTTTGTATGACCAAATAAATATTTTTTACATGAATGGCGTACAAGTATCAAGAGAATACTTTAAATGCATCCAAATCATAGAATCATAGAATCATTAA
>NW_009185753.1:0-3360 GCF_000690835.1 Fulmarus glacialis | reverse complement strand
ATATTCTGTACCATATGATGTCATGCTCAATATGTAAGCTGGGAGAGTTGAGAAGAGGAAGGGGGAACATTTGTGGTCAGTCAGCGGGTGGTGAGCAATTGCATTGTGCATCACTTATTTTGTATATTCTTTTATTATTATTATTATTTTCTCTTCCTTTTCTGTCCTATTAAACTGTCTTTATCTCAACCCACGAATTTTACTTTTTTTTTGATGCTCTCCCCCATCCCACTTTGGGGGTGGGGGGAGTGAGCGAGCCGTGTGGTGTTTAGCTGCCTGCTGCGTTAAACCACAACAATCAGTTTCACCTACGCTGATTTGAGTGAATGTAGTTTCTGGAGCTTTAAACTGAAAACCGTGTCTTGACACTTCGCCACGGTAGAAATGATCCGTAACTAGATCTCTACAAAAACGCAGTAACACAAATTGCAAACTCACAGCAGCAACAGCTTCAGAAATATTTAGACCAGGAGCAAGGGAAAAAAACAAAACAGTTTCATCTCATGCACAGGAAAGCAGCAGACAGAGAAAAGGGTCAGCATTCGTAGCCCTTACAGACAACAGGCATTCTCCTTCCACTCCTAAATCCACCTTTTAGGTCTAAATATCACAACACTACCATGGCAATATTGAGAGTAGGGAACAACAGCCCCACCACTGGATGTGCTATTGACTGATGCTATTTACATAGCAGGACACTTAGACAGAGGGGCATGTTTTTCCACACACAACCCTGAACTTCCTGAAAATTTGTGTTTACCAAAACTAGCCATTTGGAACATATTGCCAAACAAGATTTGGCAGTAAAACTTTGATGTGTTTGACACACACAAATTTTTGGTAACTTGCTATTTGCTTCCTGTTGTTGTTCTTCCTTCAGAAATTCTACTTGTAGCCAAGTTATTCACTACTGGTTCAAGCATTTACCTTCCTGGTATTACCAGCACATTTACACAGGCAAGTAACTAAATTGCTCTTTTAAAATTATCCAAATGAAAATTACAGCCATGAAAGAAGAGTGACAGAGAAGAAAAGGAGAGGTCAGGCAGCAAGAGAGCTCTGCAGGCTGCCACCAGTCAACATTGCACTCTTCAAAAAAAAAAAACAACCCCAACCAAAAAAACCCAACAAAAAAAAAACCAACCAAAAAAACCCAACCAAAAAAACCCAACCAAAAAAACCCAACCAAAACCAAAATCATGATGTTGTATCTTTTTTTTCTTTTGTTGCTCATCCCTGTCTCAGCATATTATCTTGTCAGAGCATGAAGTGCAGATGATCTGTATCCTGATGACATCTGCATGTGACGAATACATGTTCAGAAATAGTCCAGATCCGTAAGACTGGTGTAATTTTTGTAGTTTTAATAATCATAACTCAATTTTATTGACTGATGCATTTGTGAGGAAACTAATTAACTTTTAAACGTAGCCTCTCCTTGGGGAAAAAAATGTGTTAGAGACTGAAAATTATGATTCAGAGCTCACAACCATGACAGAGCAGTGGGGAAATTAATGAAAGTGAAGACCAACAGCAGCAACATTAAGTGAAATTTGGCTTTAATTCTGATCATGTACTTAAGCAACCACCCAAGTCTATACCTCAATCCTAAGAATGACTACTCCTCCTTTGGAAGGACAAAGGACAAACTTTTTTACTTAAAAGTCCTAGATTGAAGACTCCACGGAACAGAATGTGGATTGAGCCACAGGACGACATGCCATCAACACTCTAATGAAAAAAAAATCAAGTAAAAATCAAGTTTAAATATCAGTTTCCAACGTGTTTCATTCATTGCGTTTCTAGTGGTACCTAGGTGCTCAAAACTGAACTATACTGACACCACGTATTACTAAAAATTGAGTTACGCGTATAAAAATAAAAGGCTATTTCCAACCTGCCCATAAAATTACTATGAACAAACAAAAGAGAAACACTCGACCCTAAAGAATGTAACAGGCAGCTCTTAATTTATCATAGATGAAAGTTCATTCTTTTACCTGAAAGGAAAACATTCGTAACTACCAAGGGACCAATTCAGGAATGAGGCATCCTCTGTTAACAGCAATTGTTCATCAGCTTTTCTGGCAGCAAATTTGCCTTTTCTCTGGGTTCGATGTGGAGGATCTGTAGTGTCCTTGAACTCGCAAATGTTTCTCCCCCAGCCCCATATGTGCAGTTACCTGAGCAGTGAGTGAAATCAGCCACGCAGGATTTTCTTCACGTGATGCAGAAGGTGACACTGGGAGAAGAGGAGGCAAAAATTGAACCTGTTTGTCACACCCAGCCAACAGTGAAAAGACAGGGGAGGATTCTGCCAGTGGGGCAGAAGGAAGAGGCCGGTGGCAGAAGGACAACTCACCTCCCTGTTGCTCGGAGCTCCTTGCTGGGGACAGCCCTGCCTGCACCTGGCCACTCTTCAGCCGTGCTGGGAGTGCAGTCCGGCTGACAGATGCTCCAGCAAATAGACACTCCAGCTAATTGCAGCTCCTGCTGATTACAGCTGCAGATAATTTTGCCTCTGGCTAACGCATGCCCCAGACAGTGGACACCCCATCTCATTCCAGTCCCTGCTTGCTACAGTTCTGGCTAATTGAAGCTCCAGCTCTGCACTGAAGCTCCAGTTGATTTCAGCTCCTTCTCCTTACAACCTGCAGCAATTTGCAACAGTCTGGGCTTTTGACGAGGTTGTAAAATCAATCGCTGTCATAACTTGAGTATTAGGATTAAACGTCATAGCTGTACATTTTATAAATATTGATTACTTAGTTTATGTGATTAATTAGTTAATAACTATTCTAAGCAGTGCACAAAGAAGAGCTGGACTTGAAGAGGGCATGTGGGGTCTGAAAAGCATCTTTCCCCCCAGAGACCATCTCAGACATTGAGTTCGGCCTGGTGCATGCCGGCCTCCTGAACTTTGGGGTCTGACACGACCAGACCCCCACCTCCAGGGAGGGTCCACGCACCCTGCCCACCCCCTGCTTTTCCCCGCAGTCCCCCATGCCCTCACACCCCCTTCTGCCTCTCACCCACCTGCAAAACAAGCCAAACTGGCTTCTGCGCTCTTGGCCCCCAAACCAGCTCACTTAGTGCCGTTTCTGAGCCCAAGAACCCGACTGCTGAGCCTGTTCTCAAGTCCCAAAAATGCAGGACTTGACCTCTGTTTTTGAGCCCAAAGCCACACAACTCAATCTGTTTCTGAGCCCCAAAATCAGCCACATTAGCCTGTTTCCAAGTCCCAGTAACACAAAACTTGGTCTTCATTTCTGGCCCCCAAAACAGCTGATCCTGTCTGCCTTCTGGCCCCCTTTGCAGTCTCCACGTGCGATGCTGAGGGGTGGGGGGAGTGTAGCTACC
>NW_009185752.1:51537-51804 GCF_000690835.1 Fulmarus glacialis | reverse complement strand
GGTACGTCTGAGCAGGGGGCGTTCCCCGAGCAACGGCCCCCCGGCCCGCTGATTGGACGAGACGGCAAGGGGCGGAGCCTGCACCCGGCAGCGCGGGAGATTTAAGCAGGCGAAAACAACGAGCCCAGCAGATTGCAGCGGGTGCCCGAGCAATGCGTGTTTCCCAGCGGGCAGGCAGCGTGGTGACCACCCAGCAAAAAGCAGCGTGCTTCTCCTCTCCTGAGTTTCTAGCACCTGGTAGAACCAGTGCAGCCGCACAGACACAGC
>NW_009185752.1:26919-51506 GCF_000690835.1 Fulmarus glacialis | reverse complement strand
CTGTGGGATGTGCGAAGGGATATTCCTAGAGGGGGGGAAAGAGACTGCAAGCAAGCCTGTGGGAGGTGTGACCAGACTGATGAACTGCTCTGCTTGGTGGCCAAGCTGCAGGAGGAGGTGGGCAGACTGAGCAGTATCTGAGTGTCTGAGAGGGAGATTGATCAATGGAGCTGTACTATGCATGATGCATGCAAGCCAACTCAGTGTGGCCACTATGGAGGCAGGTCCAGGATCTGCTTTGTGCCAGGAGGAAGTCAATGTCACAAGGGACAAGGACGGGTGGAAGAAGGTTACAGCATGGAGCTGTAAGAGAAACCCCTCCTTACCCTCTAAGATACCGTTACAGGATAGGTACGAGGTCCTGGGTACAGCAGATGGAGCATATAATAACATAGAGGAGGAACCTGCGCAAGCAGTCTTGCTAAGATCAGAGAGACCAACCCCTTGCAATAAAACCTGCATTAAGACCAGTGCCAAGAAGAAACAATGGTGAGTTATGGTCATTGGTGATTCCCTCCTGTGTGGAATGGAAGCACCCATTTGCAGACCTTACCCTCTTTTCAGGGAAGTTTGCTGCCTTGCTGGGACCCGAGTTAGGGGTGTCACCACAAGACTGAAGAACTTAGTACAACCCTCAAACTACGCTCTTTCACTAATGATGTTGCAACAAAGTCTGAGATCAATCAAAAGAGATTTCAGAATCCTAAAAAATTTGGGAGCACAGATAGTGTTTTCCTCAATCCTTCCAGTAATGGGGGGAGACTTTGGAAGAAACAGGCAAGTCCAGGATATCAATACCCGGCTCCGGGACTGGTGCCTCTGCCAAAACTTTGGGTTTTTAAACCGCAGAAGAGCTTTTGAGACACAAGGTATGCTGGGGCCTGATGGCATCCACCTGTCCCGATGGGGAAAATGCATCTTTGGGTGTAAGCTGGCGGGACTGATTGAGAAAGCTTTAAACTAGAATTGATGGGGGAAGGAGATACCAATAGGATTGCAGTTAGGAAAGCCAAAGGTTGGCATGACATTGCCTGAGGGTGGCAATGCTAGTGGGAACATTTGCACTGCTCCTGGGAGCACAGAGGGCTCAAGAGCTTATCTGAAATGCTTATGTGCCAATGCACGCAGTGTGAGAAACAAACAGGATGAACTGGAAGCGTTGGTCAGTTCCCAGAACACTGGTATTAGTGAGACTTGGTGGAATGAGTCCTGCGATTAGAGTGCTGGGATGGACGGCCACAGGCTGTTCAGGAGGAATAGGCGGGGCAGGCAAGGTGGAGGTGTCACTCTATATGTAAGGGAGAGGTTTGATTGCACAGACCTTACAGTTAGTGATGATGTGGTTGAGAGCCTCTGGGTGGGGATTAGGGGGATGGAAAACAAAGGAGGTGGTGTAGTGGGTGTCTACTACTGATTGCCCAGCCAGGATGTAAGCACTGATGAGTTATTCTATAGGCAATTAGCAGAAATTTCTGGATCGGTAGCCATTGTCCTTATGGGAGATTTCAACTTCCTAGACATCAACTGGGAATACCATACTGCTGTGAAGAGCAGGTCTTGGAAATTCTTGAATTTTGTAGGAGATAACTTCTTGTCTCAAGTACTCAGTGGGCCAACTAGGAAAGATGCCCTCCTAGACTTGCTATTTGTGAACAGAGGAGGACTCATGGGGGATTTGATGGTAGGTGGCTGACTTGGCCACAGTGATCATTAAATGGTTGAGTTTAAAATTTTCACTGTAATGAGAAAAAAGGCCAGCAGAGTTGCTACCCTGGACTTCAGGAGAGCAAATTTTAAGCTATTCAAGGAGCTATTTAGCAGAGTACCCTGGGAATCTGCTTTTGAGGGCTTAGGAGTCCGCAAGTGCTGGTCAGTTTTTAAGAACCACCTTTTAGAAGCACAGGAGCAGGCAATTCCACTGTGTTGTAAGTCAAACAAGCAGGGCAAAAGACCAGCTTGGCTGAACAGGGAATTCCTTGTGGAGCTCAACTGGAGAAAGAAATTGTGTGACCTCTGGAAGCAAGTTCAGGCTTCACAGGAAGATTACAGAGCTGTGGTACATATATGCAGGGAGAAGACACAAAAGGCCAAAGCTCAATTACAGTTGAAACTGGCCAGTGTTGTGTCAGATAACAAGAAGGGCTTTAAGTATGTTAATAGCAAGAGGAGGTCTAAAGAAAACATTGGACTGATACTTGATGAAGATGGTCATCTGACTAATAGGAATGAAGAAAAAGCAGAGGCATTCAATGCTTTTTTTGCTTCAGTCTTTAATAATACTGATAGACCTTGGGCTGCTCAGTCCCCTGAGTTGGAGGACCATGAGTGTGGGAACAGTGACTTTCCATTTGTGGACACTGAAATTGTAAGGGACCAGCTGCATCAGCTGAATGTTCACAAGTCCAGTCTAATGGGATTCATCCCAGAGTTCTGAAGGAGGTAGCGGGTGTTATGGCAGGACCCCTCTTGATCATCTACCAAAGGTCTTGGGAGCTTGGGGAGGTCCCTGCTGACTGGAAGCTAGCCAATGTTATTCCAATTTACAAGAAGGGCATGAGGGAAGACCCAGGAAACTACAGACTGTTAGTCTAATTTCAGTTCCTGAAAAAATTATGGAGAAAATCATACTGGGTACTACTGAAAGGCATTTAAAGAACAATGCAATCATCAGGCACAGTCAACATGGGTTCACAAAGGGAAAGTCCTGTCTAACTAATTTGATATCCTTCTATGATAAGGTCACCTGCCTAGTGTATGAAGGGAAGATGGTGGATATAACTTTTCTAGATTTTAGTAAGGCTTTTGATACTGTCCCTCACAGCATCCTTCTGGACAAGTTGTCCAACTGTGGGATGAGCAAGTACATGGTATGCTGGGTGAAGAACTGTCTGACAGGCAGAGCTGGACATTAGGAAGCATTTCTTTACCGAGAGGGTAGCCAAACACCGCAACAGGCTTCCTAGAGAGGTTGATGCCCCATGCCTGTCAGTGTTTAAGAGGCATTTGAATATTTGAATATGCTTTAACTTTTGGTCAGCCCTGAACTGGTCAGGCAGTTGGACTAGATGATCCTTGTAGGTCCCTTCCCAATAGAAATATTCTATTCTAGCCAAGATTTTCGCTAAAAAACCCAGAAAGACTGAGGATGTCAAACCTCCTGGCCATGTCAGATACAGTCTGGCTGTTACCTGCCTGTGCCTCATCCTGCATAAAGGGTGGGCATTTTCCTTTGCATCAGCCGGATGAAGGGTGTTTGGAGCCAATGGCTCTAGGAAGCTGTTGCAAGGAATAAATTCCTGAAGCCACAACCCAAGTTTGCTCATGTTTCCATTATTTATAATTTTGTGAGACAAGATATTGTAACTTAACAATATATAAACAAACAGATGAACTCTAGTACTTGCTCCTGGATTACTTTTATGAATACATATACCCAGTCTGACATCACATGAGTCACAGCTTATCCTATGGATCATGATATGTCTGTGTATCTAGCAAGAGCTCATGACTTCTAGTTATAGTTGTTTACCTGAGGCACACCTCACCATTTATTGTCTTTACTACCCTCCAGGCAGTGAGTGGGGATAATGTCATGTAGCTCAGGTAACCAGCAGCCAGGATGCAAACGGCTGGCTGAACACCCACACTCACAAAATTATTTGTTCAAACCATTTAGCAAATAAATTCATTCAGCAAACAAACAAGGCAGGCTCACTCCTGCAGGAGGAACATGTCAGCCCTGGAAGGGACCACATTTGCCAGTGACATTATTTCTGAAGCCAACCACTCCAAAGCCTACAGAAAAACTGACAATCTGCTACATGTTCAAGGTTGGCTGAACACTTTATTCCTACTGTTGTGTCAACATTTCGTATGCTTTCAAAGTTTTGGACATACTTTGGGAAAAGCTGAAGGATATGGCTGGGAGCTGTTGTGTCTCAGTTCAGCTGGTTTTTGCAAGCGTTTTCTGTGCAAAAACCATTAAGAGCAGATACTGAGGCCACACAGAGGTCCTACATTACCAGCTTCCATTTCAGAGCAGGAAACCCAACCTTACACTGGTTGGGTGGCCTATACACACTTTTTTCCTCACAGGAAACAAAACCCAAAACCACCAACACTCCAAAGCAAGCACATGGAGTATCGGGCAGCTGGCAATCCTGAATCACCAGGGCTTTCTTTGTGCACAACAGGATTTGCAAGGACCACATAAATTTTGATTTCAGAAATACTGTGAGCAAGAGGCCAATTTGTGACCTATTCTTCCTTTCATTTCACAAGTAATTCCAGCTACTATTCTGCACAGCAACCGTGCAGCAATCTTGTCTTCCTTTTCCACTCTGAAATCCCTTGCAGCCTCTGCCTTTCATTCCTGATGCTCTGTAGCTGGGAGTGCTTTCGCATACACACAGTTGAGGCTAGGGATGGTCTCCATCACTAATGCAAATCTTCCTGTTTTCAGCATCTCTTCTTGACTATGCCTAGCTGTTGTTAGGAAATTAATGGTCAAAATTTGCAGACAAGACTTTTGAGCAAGGTGAGCCAGTTGCTTTGCTACTGTGAGCTACCAGCTAGTTTGGCTCCATACTTCTACATTTCCAGTGGGCTTGGGAAATAACCACTTTTGCATTCAAGGTGAAGTGAATCAGACAGATGAGGAAGCACAGTTCCTGTTGCAATATACTGACTGCTGTAGGGGATTTACTCTCATCAATGACAGCCTGGGTTTCTGTCACCACAGACTCCTCAAAACACTGGTGTGAAGAGGCATGTGAACATCTACAGGTCAGAACGGAAACACAGCAGGTGCACTTCTGAGGGAAAGGGCACATATCATCTTCAGTGGCTTTGAAAATTTCTGTGGCCCTACACATGGTATGCAGATTTGCAAGGAATTTGGGGACTGACGTACTCCTGAAAATCTTGTCAGTTCCACTGAGGGATTGGTTACATAATTCAGATAAATGCCAAGCTCCCTTCTCTGCGTTTTTGGGATTAAATGTGTCTGTTCAGTCACAACAATTTTTCCTATATTTTTCCTGCAAGCTAATTGTTTCAAGTAAATAAAACACTTGCTAGCAAAGCAAAAAATCTCATTTTACCAATGAAAGTATTATTTCAATTTTCCATTTGCTAAATGTTTTTCTTTTTCATGGCTTTAGAATTTCCCATGTTCGGGGGGGAAAAAAAATTCCCACAGCCCTAGAAGGAACAATGGTGATTTCCTAACTGCACTTAACCATGCTAGGGTAAGGTGAAAACTTTCATGAACAAAAATCAGTTTTCAGTATGAGAACTAACATTTCTGGTTTGCAGAGTCTCCCTGGAGTGCAACAGTGAAGGAAGGGCACGTCCCAGGTGGCTTTCCCACATGCCCCCCACAATGCGTTCCCACAGCCATCATTAAAGGGATGCACATGCCATGGTCCTGACTTGGAAATCCCTGCACATTGAGGAGCCAGTGATCCTCATCACAACTGGCCCTGGTGGGCATGGCTTGTACTGTGCTGCATGCTGAGCATGGCCTCCAGGATGTGCTGCGCATGGCCCTCGGCCACGGGACAATCTTCGCCAGCTCTCGGTGACGGAGGAGCTTGCTGCTAGCTCCCACACAGTATCAGCAGTTACGCACCTGTGTGGCTTTGCCCTTACCTAAAAGTGCAGCAAGAAGTTCTCATGGCAACACCCTTTCTGTTTGATGGTAGAAATGATGCATGGAGTTGTTGTCTTGTAAGAAAATCATATAATAGCTCAAATGACCGAACTAGTGGAACCTCTCCATGGATGAGGTCTGCATGGCACACAGTGCCCTTACCAGAGACCAGCTTAGTGCCACACAGCTGGGGGTTCCCAGTACCTGGAGGGACACAGCATTATCTCTACTATCCTCTCCTTTACAGTGCTAGCTCTAATAAACAGCATTTAAATTATACTTCACAGCATCTGAATGCCTTTCATACTGGGATCATAACGAAGCAGCACCTCGTGGTGCATAACAACGTGTCAGTCCACACAGCTTCAGCATGTTCCTTACGGGCACATCAGGCTGCTGCAGTCCTGGCTAACTGCAAACTCAGCCCTGAGACCTCACTGACAAATCAACTCTCCTCTTAGAGAGGTCTTCTTCTACCTCCATGCCTTCCATGCTATGGCAAAGCAAACTCCAAATTAATAGACAAAAATAATGTATTAAAAAAAAGTATGACTAATGTTTTCATGGATTTAAAAAAAAAAAAAAATCTTTGGAAACCATGAGAAAGTTGCCCTGGCAACATTGTTTTCCATTCCTTTTTTGCTCGCTGTTTTCTTGTGTGCCTATTTCTCTAGCTTACATTTCTGACGGTACACGATACACACAACAAATGCAGCTCTTGAAAGGGAAGAAAATCAGCATTCAGCCAAATAAAGGTCTTTCTTCCCTCTCGCACCATCAGGGTGGAATAGTCCCATCTATGATTAATACCAGTGAATTACAAAAGCTAGTTCAGAAATTTTCAAGACTGAAAAAACTTATTATTCAGAAAAAATGTTTTTAATAGTTCTACAGGACGGATGACCCAGATTACGTGGGAGGGGCAAGCACTGCTCTTAGCCTTTTTTCAACTGAATATGAGCCCAAAAGGAGTTATTACCTCCATGTAAACGCCAGTTTTCATTAAGCATATATAAAGTAATGTAGCAGCTAGGAGGTAACTGGGATATAATTTAAGTTGACAGCTTTGAGATCTCTTCCCTTTGGTCAGATCTCATTGAATTTGGCAAATGGATTCAAGAGCTGTGAGCTTGCAAGTAGACAGGTGAACAGGAAAAAAAGACATTATGTCCTCTTGTTCCCCTCACCAGAAACTGTGCTAAAAATGTAAAACAGTGTTTAGAAAGGCCAATAACCCCTCCCCTAGGTTTCTTGAACTTTCTGCATGTGTCATGAAGAAGTGGTATTATCATATATAAAAGCAAAAATGTATCTTAAATGTGACTGGAGTACTTCTCAAATTAAAAACCAGTCTCTGCACAGCGCTGTCTTCTTCTCCATTACACCTCATGGAGTGCAGTAACTTCCATCTAATTCAAGATGAATATTTATGACCACAGCACTATATCATTACATTTACACAGGTGTTTTAGTTAAAAGTTCCATTTTGTCTTCTTCTAAACAGCTCTCTCAACTGTAGTTTTATAATCCATCCACCCTGCAAGGTGAGGGGCAGAGGAGCTGCAAGAGGACTCAGCATCACAAATGCTGAGTCCTTCCACGATTTTAGCCAAACCACCTGGGCTTCACAATATGCAGGCAAGCTATTTGCACAAAGCTTATAGCTTCTTGGATGCACTGTGCTAATATGTGACCTGGCAGCTGAAGTGTCTGCCAGATTCATATCTTTCCAAATCAGGAGATGGATTGCCTTTAACAACTTCAACGGTTTATCCTTCTACCCTTGATGTAGCCCACATCTAGGAGTTCAAAAACATTTATTGCTCTCTGTAATTACCTACCAAGAGGCAACTGACAGTGTGTTGACATCATTTTGCCGGAATTAAATCCTTTAGATTTTCTGAGAAAGCATTTAAAACCTTAGTTATTGCTTAGAGATTAGCCAGACTGCCAAATATCCTGGGGTTTCATATATATAAAACTCTATTTTATACGAAGTTTAGGGTGTTGAGTTTCTTTGCCTTGAAATTTTCCAATACCTTCATGTGACCTTGCCTCAGGGAAATAAAAAGAAATAGGAAGTTAATTCAAAACAGTCTCAGTCAGTGCAGATATGTTCATTTCCCTGCTTCCTTTAGCATTGCCAGATCTGGCAAAGTTCTCCATAAGAGCAAATAGAGTCATCACAGGATCTTGTTTATAATGTATGGCTCCAGATTTACTGTAGTAGTTATCAGAAGCAGGTCATCTGACTATTTCTGTCCAAAGACAGAAACTTTATTCTTTTCTTGTGATGGACTTTATTACAGCAGCAAGTTGCACCCCTGCGGTGGGAATGGACTGCTGGAGGTCTCTAGCCCAGTTCCCGCTTGATACTAGTAATACCCTCTTGCATTACTTGGGTCCCACCAACTACTTAATGGGAAATTCCCCGTAGAGACAAGCACAGCCCATACCCTCAGGTGAAACTCTGACAACACTAAGGCCAAGAGAAGAGCAATTTGCCTTCAAGAGAGGCAGGATTTTGCATATCACATGGCATGTCTGTGACAGGTCAAACTAGCAAGACTGTGACAGGACCTTGGTCAGATCAATAAAAGAAAGACATGGAGGGGCAATGGCCAGAGGGATGCAGGTCTCGGTGGGCAAGAGCAAATCCAGAACATGATGAACAGGAGGAAAAAAGTGTGAAATGTGAGCTGTTAAGAAAAATGTGATGCTGGACGGGAAAAATACACGGAGCCTGATGCCTGGTTTCACATCAGCATTGCTGTGCCTCACCCTCTGATAACCCCTGAGGGACACTCTGTTTGACAGCCTCTAACAGAGGACCTGCAACAACATATCATCCCCATTTTCCAGGCAATGCAGACAATGATCGTCCTGGGAAATCACTGTTGATCAATAGCCCTCCCAGCACTCATTTCTCCTACTAGGATATGGATGTTCCTTTCCCAAGCGCCGTTGGGCTGGTGGGTTGCAAGAAGACTTGTGAACACACTCAAGTTCTCTACCTCACCACCCTTGCTGCTCAGATTAATTGGCACTTTTGGAGTTGTTTGCTGTGAGAGTTTTGTTGTCCCTGCTTCACTGTTAGCACTGCCTTCCTTACACCTTCAAATTACAACTCAAAAATCTTCCAGAACAGACAGTATAAACACGTCTTGAGCAACAGTGGTGGTTTTGCTTTCAATTAACGTTCCTCACTACCCGAAAGTTGGCAGGGAGCTTACAGAGTGTCTTTGGTCTCCTTGGAGTGAGTCCATGTGTTTTATTTGCAAAATATCTGTGGATACTTCTGGTTGGCTTTGCAAAGCTCAAGTAGATGTGAATGACTCGGAAGCTATTCAGCCTTCTGAGGAACCCTGTGGGTCACAAAAGAAACAGGCATAGTGGGACATCAGAAGTGCCTAGCTGGGCACAGTCAAGTATTAAGTGATTTGCACTGAAAAATTGGGTTTTCAGTTAAATGGTGTTTTGCAAAAAAGGTTTGGTTTCCAGCTAAACATATCAAGTCTTCATCCAAAGCCAAAGTCTAATATCTGAAAGCTAAATGGAGAGCCAAAAATTGGTAATAAAACATTGAGACTTGTTTTGGACAGGTTGTACTGTGACTTCATATTAAACCATGACCTTCTGAACCCCAAGAAGGCAGCAATCTGAATGGCTTATACCACCCAGGGTATAAAAAATTGTGATGTTTTATACCTCCTCAGCAGGTTTTTCTGCTTGAGCAGGGTAGCCAGTTCCAGTTGTATCCACTCAACAACCTTACTTGAGAAAGCAGTATCCTATGTGGTGAGGCTTTTCGTATATTCAAAGGCATCCACGTGATCTACCACGCACTTCTTTCCTTCTTCCTCTGAAGCATGTTTTTGATGTCTCTGGAGGTACAGACACCTTTTTTGGTCCCATGCAACACAATCATCACAGCATTGCAAGGCTCATCCTTTCCTCATCAGCAAATCAACTTTATCACCTGTCTTGTGGAGATCCCTTCCCTTTGCATTTTTACCTCAGGATCTTTGGTCATTGCAATGTCAACAGTCTCAGAGAAGTTTAGAAAGGTGCTGACTGACATCCAAGCATCTGCAGGACTGCCAAACCTGTGTGCTCACAAACACAGCCAGAGTCTCAGGAGAACTGAGCATCCATCACACTGTCATGGATGTTTCCAGAGTTAACAGAGGTGTCGGAGACCTTCCCATAGATGTTTCTGATCCTATTCACCTTCAGGACTCATTAATTCTACTCCTTTAGGAATCAAATGACAACAGTGCCCAAAAGCACTAAAAAATCCCTGTGTATGAAGCACCCTTTTTCCATTTCTCCGCTGTTCCCAGGAGCAAAATATTGAACAGAATCTGTGGAAATGGAATTGGGCTGCTCACTCGAGGAACCAAATGCCATAGTCATCTGAAGGCTGCCCTTTACAAATTGGAAGTTGTCATTGTGTGTCTCAGTCAGCTCAGATCTGCTTCCCCTGAAGTGTGAACACCCATTCCAATTAATTTCCCAGCTTGTGCAGCAGATGAAAACCCTAAATCAAGGCAAATGACTCTTAGCTGTTTGTAGTGGATGTCTTTGCAACTTGATGGACCACAGCAAGAACTGGAGTGATTGCAGAATATATATAGAACAAAAAGTTAGATTTTACGTAATGGGATTTATTATTCAATTTAGGTTGAAAATTATTTATTAGTCATGCAGCCATTTAGTCACTTGCCCTCAGGAACTGGGATAACTCAGAGCCTCTTAAAAGTCGCTTTTACCTTTAGATTAATTCCACATGCTCTAATATCAGTGTTACTCACTCTGCTGTAAGAGCACCTTTCATTGTCCTTTACGAATAAGTGCTGCTTCTCTTGCTAGGGGAGAGAGCAGTCCCAGCATATGCAAGTAACATGTTGACACAAGAGACCTGGTTACTGGCTCAGCGAGCAGCCCATTACTGTAAAGGAGAAGGTGTTTCCTTGTGTCCGCTGTCTCCGCAGCAGCACGGATTAGTCACAGCCCCCCACCCCCCTCAATTAGAACAGCAAAAACCCCTCGGACATTAAGGCAAAAGTTCCCATTAGATAGCACAACAGCTGCTGTTGTGATTAACTTCCAGGACCACATTTTCAACCTTTCTAGCAAAGCAGTTTAAATTTTGTGCTTTCAAACACTTACAGCTCATTCTGTGAGAACAGGGCAAAAAGGGGGAAAAGGCCTGAATCAATAAAAAAAAAAATTTTATTCTGCAATGTTTGAAACATATCCAGCTTAAAACGAAAATCCAGGATCAATCAGTAAGCTTTATGTCTGTTTTAAACAAATATTGATGAAATCACTGACATTTTTCGTTCACTGTCACAGAAATGACTTCAAATTTCACTGAGGAGCAACATCTAGTGTAGAACATTGGACCCTAAAATTACATGTGCAGAGTGTTTGGTGACACAATTTGAGACTTTGAGCTAAACATTGTTGTCAATTTTGGGGCTGACCTTTATGAGTAGGAGCCTGAAATTCCACACTTGCAGAAAAAGAACAAAAACTTCTGGAGGAGGCAACACTCACCACCCTATCCATAGTGGTGGCCAAGCAGCACGTAGTTTGGAGAAGCATTGGCTGCACTTTAGCAGTCAGTGAAGAGGCAGAGGAGACATCTGACAGCTAGATGAAGGGCAGTTACAGCAACAATGAGCCACACTTGGAATACGATGCGACAGGGAGCAACAAGGGAAAGCTGCAGCCTGGCAGGTTCAGGCTGGGCATTCAGACAAATGTCTTCCCCAGGATCTGGGTCACCAGAGAATCTCCACCACTGGAGGTTTTGTTGCTGAGTTGTGACAATCCTGCAGCCACCCTGATCTAGTGTTGGTAATAGGAGGTTAGATTACAGATGTCCCGCTGTCCTTCCCACCAACACTGCTGGGATTCTATAAAGCATGGCAAAAATGCCTTCCCTTAGCACCCCACACCTTCCAGCAACCAGCAATTTCAGCACATCCTGAGTCACAGAATCTCTAGGTATACACTGCATCCTGAACAACATGAAGTAATCAGAGACAGCAAACTCAAGATAAACTGACTTATTCAAAATAACACTATAGAAAAAATCGGTTCAAAGAATAGAGAGGGCTGTTGGGAATCGGGAACAAGTTTCGAAAATTATTTTAAACAATGAGATTTTGTGCTTCTTAAAGGCTTTTCTAAAAGAAGTCAATGCTTTGTTTAATTGGAAATAGGAAACCTACAAAGTTCACTCTTAAATATTTTTAAAAGCTTTGTAAATGGATTATCTGAGCACAGCAGGCATCATACTTTTGGTAAGTGCAGGATGATATAAGCCTCAGGGAACTTTTGAAGATAGTTCATTCAATAATTCATTCACTTCCCTCTAATACTGTGTCGAAGAAAAGTTAAACACTGGCTCTGCTTTAATAAGTGAATGAACACTCCAAATGTAGTTTCCTCATAGGATTAATTCAATTTGCTATCTTCCTCAAAGTAACCCTTTACAAGGCGATATCAGGAAAAAGGCTCAGGAGCGAAGTACCTCGCATGCAGCACTAGATAACTTATCACCAAACTAGTGCTAGTCCTTTCTGAAACACAGATACTGAGTTTGAAGTGCAGATATTACAGGTGGTGACACATTTTCACATTTTGGCACAGCCTCTGAAGCTCTCTTCTAGACCCGATAATTTGGTACAGGCAGCTTCCTACATAGGAGGGAAGCCTTTCAAAAAACTCGCATCAAGATTTTATTTTGGGAACTGCTTGACTGATTCTAGGCAAAATTCAAGAGAATTGTATCGGCTGCAGGAACATAGGAATTTGAGGACAGGACACCCCATTGTGTTACATTTGCAAGCCCCAGTAGAACCCCTTGAAGAAGACCGCAGGGGAAGGGCAGGCAGGAAAGCATCCCAGGTCCCTGCCCTGGGAAATGGTGTGGTGTGCACATAAGAGCTGGGGAAGGGTATGTGCAAATGACTTGCAAACTGCCATAAAAAGATGAGACTGATACTTAGTAGGTAAAGTATTTCCAGAACAGCTCCGAAGAAGAGTGCCAAGAAAAAATTCCACAACACAAGCCTACTTTGAGCCCTTTGACATGGCAGGAGGAAATAAATAAACCAATCCAGATTATTCAGTAATTTCAAAGTAATTTCAAATTTCCTTTACAGGGGACAAGCTCCCATTTTCAAGCAAATTAGGGAAGTGCTCATTTTTACACAGCATCACTTGGAATCTGAATTTATTTGGGATTAACTGTTTTGAAAATGTTATGCTTTTGGTCATTTAATGGCACTTCTCTTCAACTTCTGGTCATTTAATGGCACTTCGCTTCAACTTCCTGAAGTGAGCAGAGAAGCCATACAGGAAAATAGAGGTGGATGGTTTTCAGAGAAGGAGGAAACAGAGTAAGTGTGAAGGGTCCGAGGATGCGACAGGAGGAATTCTTCCCTGATGTTTGGAGGCTGCTGCCTTCTCATTCTCTGCATGGCTTTGAGGTCTCAAGCACATCTCATCTTTCACTTCCACACCCCAAACAGAGCATTTCCAACCTCACACGGCTGACCAGACTTTAGCCAGTGCCTTTTACTGCACTGCTGTCCTCTTTAGTCCCCCAGACATCACATTTTGGCTGGGCTCAAGCTGTTTCAAAAGCACGGTCCACTCCAAAGGCATGTGAGCCCTTTCCTGCACTTGAACATATTCAGAAAGAACTGCTGATGTTTCAGGGTATATCCTGCCTTAAAATGAACTTACACGTCTTGATTATTAAGCTGGTATAAATATATCCTTAGGCCTGGAAATCTATCCAGGCAGGCTCTCTGCTCAAAGCAGGGCAACTTCCAACCAGATCAGGTTGTTCAGTCAAGTTTTGAAAATACCCAGTGATTACTGTTTTCCTCTCTTCCTGCTTTTCCCCCTTGTTTTTTTTGAATGCAGCAATTTCTCAGGTAATTCCTCACTAATACAGTGCAAGTAAGCAGAACAGGCAGTTAGAGGGTTCTTGTAATTCACAGCCAATTTACCGACCCTTTAAAAAGTGCTGATTCATCTGTAATTAGTCACATAGTGTTCTCATTTCTCAATTTCTAAGACTGTTTAAGATTATCGAAATGGATGTTAAGAAAAAAGTGTCCAATCCAGTTTTCAGTAAAGTAATGGCAATATTCCAATATAATTCAATATGCGTCAGGTGAGTTTCCAACACCAGAAAGCCAACATGGGTTAAAGAAATTCCTTAATAATTATTTCAATGCCACAGATTTTTTGCAGTGCACTAAGGAAAGCTCCAGGAAGTCTCAATGTCAGGCTACAACACATCACTCTGGTGAAAATACACCATTTTCCTATTTGTAGTGTCTATCTTTTCTAACATCTGAACTCAGACAGGTGATCCAAGGACAACAGATTCCAGCACAGTTTGCTTTGCTGAGTTTGGTGTACCATTAATGAAAAACACTATCATTAAAATAAATCAAATGGTTAGAGCTGTACCAACAAAAGCAAGAAATCTGATCATTAAGGCCACATTCTCCTGACTCAGTCACCAGTGCCAAATCCGAAATACACTGTCCTACTGGACTTCCCTTTTTATCCCACAGGGAAGAGATAGAGCTTTCTGGTCTGAATCAAAAGAAAGTGTAGCTTTAGCATAAGTGGATACAATTCAGCCTCTTCTCCTTTAGCATTAGTCCCTGCGCAGGAATTTCAGCCATGCTCAGACATTCAGTGATCAGCTATAATCACAGAAAAGGAAACTGTGGACACAGTGAATGATGAATCAGCAATTGTGATGGGTGCTCCTAGAAACCTGGATGCATCAGGAAAGAGCCTGTGTGAAGTGTTCCCCACCCTTGCTAGCTAGAGGTACCATCACTAGAAGACAGTGGGTACTAATGTGCTCTTTCTTCCATCAGGCTAGAGATCATTCTGCCAACAGGAAACTAGAAACTGATGCTGTCTTTTTTTGTGATTTTTTTTTTTCCCCTGGCAGTTACAGTGAGTACAGTCAGAGCAATGGACAAATCTGCAGTGCTTGGCACCTTCAAAACTACCTGGTATGTCTTGCTGGACTCAGACAGACCCGTTGCAAGCCCAGTATCTGGTAACAGGGTAAATGTTGATGGCCTGTGTTGCATCACTTTTTCCTGGTGTACATATGAGTTTTTTGAGAATTTAAAATAAAAGAAGTACTCCTATTTCCTGAGTATGCCTCTGTCTTCTCTATCACTGATTCATGCTAGTTCAAATCCTGGAGCACTGCAGCTCCAAACATATCCAAATGCATTGAGGAGATGGAAATCTTCTTTCCGTGATTTGGATAAAGGTATAATAATACGTACTAGCAAGAAAACTCTAGTAATGTTACTAAAAAGCATAGATCTGTGAAATACTGCAGCTAGCTCACTAAAGATGTATGCTTGTTGTTCAGAGACAGCAGCATGACAAAGCATCAGTTTAAATATAGTATTTAAAAGAGAAGAATCTTACAGTGACAAGAGTAAGAAATACAAGCCAGCAAAATACAGTCGTTAAAACACACATGGGCATTGCCAGGGACAGGACACGCATCTTCCGCCTCACACTGAGCCTTTCACCAGTCAATGGAAGGAAAGCCCCCCTCGCTGAAGAAAGAGCACGGTTTCTGTCTTCCACTGGCAACCAAGGCACCTCGCCCGCTGAGCACCGAGTTTCCCTCCAGCAGAGGGGAGTGCAGCCTGTACAGCAGGAGCTGTCAGAAACTCCAAGAGAAGGGAAGAGCCTGACATTTTCACCAAGCCTGCAACGATGATTTCATCTTGAGCAAATATCAGTAAAAAACACCACATTCCTTCTCATGTAACTCGGCACTGGAGGAAAAGCAGTCTGAGGTTAGCAAACTTTCAGAGGTAGTGAAATTTGGAAAGAAGCTGGTAGTAAATCAGAAAATTGCTACAGATCAGTTCCCTGCTTTCAAAGATTTACAAAGAACTGGTCACATACTTCTCTTCTGCCCTGGTTGTTTATAGCACCACACCAATACTTGGAAAATGTGTTTGTAAACTTGTTTGCTGGGTCAGCCCACAGTTCAAACTCTGCCCATTTTGCTTTTCTGTAAAGTATCTGCTCTCTACTCTTCTGCTCACACAAATTTTTTGTGAGAAGTTTTTATCTATGTCCCTGTAATGGATTCACATTTTCCTCTTGATACTGCTAAGCATGTTCCAGAACATTTTCACTTCCTTTAAAAAGGTACTAGACAGCAAAATGTATTTTAACTTCCAGCCTTTTGGTATAAGCAGGTAAGCATATCTATCACAGTACAGCCTTCTGAGAGAGTAATAATCCACGTCAGTGTGGTTGAGGTCACTGCTAAAAGTTTTGCAGAACAAAAGCCAAACAAAAATGAGAGAGCCAGGCACAAAGACACACACTTGCATGATTTTTCTTGCAATTCTCATTTAAAAAATTGATTTTTGAAATGCATTTGCTTTAGTATTGAGCTATATTGTCTCGTTATTCCTCTTTCAAGATCACATTTGTCCATATCAATCACCATAATTGCTGTACTGTAAAGAAACTCTATTAGAATTGTGTCTGCAAAGATTTCACAATTCAGTGCTAGAAAGAGCCTAGACCATTAACAAAGTGTCAGAGTAGTCTAAAATCCAAATGTGTCTGGGAGTAATTGCCTTTGCCCTTGGGTACATTTCATCCCTTAACTCCAAAGGGGAACTGAAGAAAACTTTCCTCCGTGCCAGTGAGATTGGGCTCTCGTTTAAAGCCTTTTTTCTATCTACCACACAGCATCATGCTTCGGTCCTGCTTGTCCATTTCCTGACCTGGGCTCATCTCTCTGCTTCACAAGGCTCTATATAGACTAAACCAGTTTGTTCCCAAGGGAATGGAGCATCAGCGGATTTAGACACCAGCTGTCGTAACTGCAGTTTCATTTTGCTCTGGAGGACTGGCATCTGATCCAGTGCATAAACATGTTTGCCAGGTTGTTCACTGATGAGGGTAAGAGAAATTGACAGCTCTCATAAGAAATATATGTCAGAAAAGCAAGGATGTTATTAATATGGAAAAGGTAGTAAAAGTAATAAGCCATATGGAACAGCTACCAGACAAATCAGAGTCCACCAACAGAAAAGCAGAAACAGCACAATTTGTTCTTCTGTCTCCAGGCGCAGGACTTGATAATAAATTATCGTACCATGAAGATAAGAGATATTTAGATATTCTAAAAGTGTTTAACCTTTCTTATATCTAAAGCATATTTTAAGTTAAATTTCTAACACAGCTTATGGAAAGAGGTGCTATGATTCTTGGCGTCTCTCCCAGTTCAAAGTACAGCTAAAAAAGTCCCCAGAAATGAACATGCAAGTCTGTCCATCACTAAGTCGCTACCTCCTGTGTGTATTAGGTGATTTCTGGGGGTTTTTTTAAACAAAACATTTCTTTTGTCCACAGGATTTTTGTCTTGTTCAGACCAGACAGATGAAGGTCTCTCATCTAGTTTAAAATTCAACATTCTGCATCGTCCACAGTTTTAGATGCTACTTATCACACAGCACAAAGCCTACTTTGCAGGCAAATTTGCTCATTTCCCCCAGCTCTAGAGCTTGTCATTACAGTCCTTCACCGCACAAACGCACCTGTTTTCACCACACCACTACTAACCAAGGTGATATTATTCCCATTTTATCAAATGGAAGCTATAATAGGGATTCGACTCCAGAGAATGAAACAGAGATTCCCTTTCAGGTTTATGGAGAGAAAAACACATTTGAAGTGTGTTCTCACTCACCCTCACCTCCACATGGCTTGTCTCCTCTTATTTGATCTCTGTCTGTGATACTTTGATTCAGTCTCTTTTCTCAAGCCATCCTAGCCTCCCTCCCAACTAGCCTGGGTAACCCAGTCTCTTCCTCTACCCATATGCCCTTTTCCCAGCTCTCTCTCCTCGCCTTCACCTCAAAGCCAGACCCTTCCTTTGCTTCCCACCCAAAATCCTCTCCCCGTCCTTTCCCAGCCAATCCCCCATCTCTCTCCCCACCTTGTGCAGTACAAACAGTCTGCCTTTCTCTGGGGGTCTGCCAGGACTTTGTTACCCCTGCCACCAATGCCCATGCTCACAGTAACAAGATGTGCTACCTGCCACCCTAACCAACCACTGCAGTATCTATCTTAGTTATGGATTTGTTTCCCAGTAGCTGGTACACAGCATACAGGAGGAAAGGGGACAGTAAATAAAGACCTAGTGCACCAGCTGGCTTACCCCTAGCAGTCCTGGTCTTCCTGTTTCTCAGAGAACCAAGTCCACACATCTTCTATCCTCCCTGGGATTGTCTTCCACATCCTGGGCCACAGGCTCATTGCCTTCCCAGCAGCCCTGCTTACGGGAGCCAGGAATGGGGCAGGTGACTGTGGACATGGGGCAGGTGACTATGGATGGTAGCAGAGCTGCTAAACTGCCCTGCCTGCACTACAAAGAGCAGTTCATTGCCAGGCCAAGCTTGGACAAGCCACCACCACTGCCTGTCTTGTTCCAGAAACAGGGCTGAACTCTTCCTTGACAGATCAATGCTGTGCTATACGGACGCCAGTGAATACAATCACACATGCAGAAGATGGCAGGTAGCCTGGAGAAACTGAGACGAAATTCCTTAAACCACAAACAGGGACAGCCTTACAGCAGAAAACACTAAGCAACCTGATTTCAACTGCTGCCCATCCAAGGGATTAAAAGGGCAATTGCTTCCCTCAGAGTTACACTTGGCTTCTCCCAGACTGTAGAAGTTGCTGGAGTCCACAGTTGCAAGCTCGACCTTCCTTTTGAAGCAGCTGGTGCTGGACACTGAATGATACAGCAACTCCTATGATGTGGTTCATTTGTGAGCTCACCAGCCAGCTCCATCCTTCTCCCAGTTTCCTCTTTAAACAGTCAAATAACTCCTCAATCTCTGTATGCACTCCTGGCTCATCTGCCACCCACCAGGAAGAGCAGGGACAGTCTGGGAGGCATCCCCAACATATTCACCTGATGCTGAGCCATGGGAGTTTAGCTTTACTGAGAAATACCTACTTTTAAAACTTCTCAGGTTGAAGACTAGTAAATATACAAGAGGCAAAATTGTCCATGTCAGGCAAAGGGATAAAATAAAAGATCTAAGTTTTTTCTTCTTTCCACCAAATTGGCAGACAGCAAATGCTCACCAGGCTTGCTTTGCAAGTGAAGCACTTCATAAAACAGATCAAAGCACTTCCTGAATCTCAGCAATAGTACGGATCATTCTGAGTAACACATTCCATGGAGAGAGCTCTTTGCAGGGGCTGCACCAGCCAAAACAGGATTAGCAAGTGGCAGAAATAAAAAGAAATTTTCACACTTTCACTCTAGAGTGAAAGCAACCACTGCTAGAGTAACTCACAATGCGCAAAGTGCTTTCACTCCAGAAGATACCCAGGCTCGGAAAAAAATACATGCCATAGAATCCCACACCACCAAAATGCCACCACTTTTGAGGACAAGCATTGAAACTGTTAAATCACATATCACATTCTTGTTCCAAGTCATTCAAGGGTACGTGGAAAAAGCTGACTGCAAGACACCTTGTACTTGGGCTCTTGAGATTATGTAGAACAAAATAGACTTTATTGTCTCAAATATACTGCAGATATCTGACTGCCACCTGTCCTTGTATGCTACATTGTCATTATCCTTTGGAGGAATTAAAATGGACAGTCTAACCAAAACAGGGTTCCAACATGCTTATTTCTGTAAATTCATATAGTGACACAGCCCCCCTCTGAACAGCCTGAAAACGCAATGGCAGGAAGAAAAATACACAGGAAGAAAAGTTATTCTTTCAGCAGGTATACAGACCAGACATAGTGGTTATACATCTGTCTGCACTTTGTGTGATCACATGCTGTCACTGACAAATTCTAGGGGAGACACAACACAAACACCTCTTCCTTGCCATATTTGCCCAGCGTCTTAGCCCACAGTGTAGGCCGTAGTAGCTATTATTGTGCTAAACAACCTTTGACAGATCAACTCTGGAAGAGTTTTCTAATTTTTTTTTTTTTCATTTAGATTTTTGCTCTATATAGCATCTTCTGGCAGGGAGCTCCACAGCTTCATTATGCAATGAAGGATCCATGCAAAAGGATCCTTCCTTCAGTCTGTTTTAATACTGCTTTTTAAAAAATCTTTGAACGTTTTTCAGTTATGAGAAGCAGCATCTATTCTTTCTTTGCTCTCACTCTTATTCATAAACATGGAGGACTTGATCACAGCCCTTTCAGTTGTTTTCTTTCCAGTTATATTTAAACTCTCCTTAAAGAGCATTCACCCATACCTTGGTTCCCAGATCCCCTCTTCCTGTCCCTTCATTGTTCCCAAAATATTCTCTGAGACAGAGTGCACAAAGCTTCATGCCATGTGCAAGTCTGAGGCACATGTGGGGTGTATACAGCTGCATAACGATGTTGTCTGTTTTTCTCTGGATATCTTTCCTAATAATTACTCACATCCCATTTGCCTTTTTGACCATGATGAGCTGTGAATTGATGTTTTCAGAGCGCTATACACAATGTCTCACAAACCCTCAGATCCTCTTTGTAAATGGTACATGATAATTTAGAGACAAACAGCATATAAGCATATTGAAGGCTCCCCCCCCCCGCCCCGCACAGACATCATTTTGCAGTTAAATAAAGTGAATTTTATTTGCAAGATCATTCTGCAGCTCTTCAGTCAGTTTGGACCATCCAGAACAGGTGTGTATCAGCAGCAAGCTTGGCCATCTTCTCCTAGATCCCTTTCAAAGACATGCAGGAGATTCCACAGGCAAGCTCTCCCCATGGAGAAAATAAGCATTTATTCCTCCTCTACCTTTTAAAACATTTATTAATATGCTTTCCTTCTAGCTTCATCACAACTCCACTTCTTATTACCATGTCCCCACTAATTCTGTTCTTTGCTATGATTTCTTACTAATGTGCCTGGTAGATCTATCCCCTGCAACACCCAGTGCCACCACCAAGTTTGCAGAACATTTCTGAGCTAAACTGAGGACTCTGCAGTCTTTAGAGATCTATTCACCAGCCTAATGTAACTCTATCTAATTTTCCTCCCTCTTTACAGATAGCAGGGATGCAAATTTAACAACCTGCCAATCATTAAGATCATTCAGAACATTGCTTGAGTTACTACTGTCTTTATTCCAATTTCCTTCTCAGGTAGGACATGAAAAATCTCATTAGTTTCATCAATGAAAGCTTCTGTCTCCTAGCATCTGCCCTTCCCTGCCCCCACAGATAAGGGAAAATTAAAAAACCTCTCAAAAAGTCAAAGTTCTTAATTAAGGGGGGAAAAAAAACATACCATAAAAATTAACAAGAGAACAGCAAATGAAGTGGCTGCACTGGAGAACATATGTTCATTCTGTAGAGACACTCCAGCTGACGCCAACAGCACGCTGGCTGCTCCTATGCTTGTCATAGCACCAGTTGACTCATTTCCAGGCAGATAGGAAGCTTTAGCAGGATCACACTCCAGTTTAGCTCTGCAACAGAGTTGAAATTATTAAGAATCTGTCACTGCTTCCAGATACACTGGAAGCACAGGCATAAAATTGCTTGGATATTTTTAAACCAGAATCCTTACACTTCTGCCAACCTTAAGAGCCTAGACCACTAAGAATAACTATTTCGGCTCGAAAAGACAAGTTTAATCCAGAAGACCTCGTTACATTTTAAGCTAAGGCTAGAGTTTAGCTAAAAGCATAATTCCATTGCAAAAAGTGTAGGGTTTTATGCAGATTTTTTTATTGTCTTGCTAAATCCATGTCTGAAGATATCACCAGTTCTCATCTGAACCGGCAAACCTAATGCTGTAGAAGAAAACATGCTATGTGGTCACTCAGGTTTCCAGGAGGACTAACTCATGGCCATAAACATGTGGGGCACCAAAGGAGATTTTTTGGTACCTACCTTCTAACCCAATCTGCCTACATGGCACTGAATCAGGAGGTCTCCCTAAGAGATGGCTGATCATCAGATACATGTTACAATGGGTTGCAACTGGATCTGCTGCAGTTCTTGCACTGTACAGGTAGCCATAAATGCTAGAAATGAATAGACTCAGGAATCACATGCACTTTGTATGTGGTCAAACTCCTCACTAAGGCACCCATTGGACTAGAGACACCACAGGTACCTTCCCACCAGCATATCCAGGAGTCCACCTGGACCAACCACCTGATGCTCTACAACAGAGCAGCCAAAGGCCTCCACCCGACAGACCATCAAGAATTAAAACAGGCTACTAAACTCTGCAAAAAGGTGTCCTTAAATGACTGAAGTTATCTAAAAGCCAGCTGTTCCAGCTTTCCTAGACAGGCCTCGGATGTCACTGTACTTAATAAACCATAAAAACTAATTCTTTCCGTTTTCCTTCTTTGGCGCACATGCATGCATCCTCAACTGCTTGTGCTATTTAATCTCCTCCAAGTCAGGAGATGACACCAACGAGGCTGTGGCACAGCAGCACTGTTAACCAGGGATAATTGTGGGGAGCGGACAGGCAGGGAGAAAAACATCAAACTGCAACTGCTTTGCCAGCAGAGAGCAGGGGTATCAGCGAAGATGCCATCTCTGCCAGCCAGGTTTTTCCAGGCTGAACCAAGCTTTTTCAGAGCGTAGCACAAAAACAAGGCTAGAAGGAAAAAAAAATCTAAAACAGTTCTGAAGAAATTAATGCTCTCGGGAGGTATGGTGGGCCATTTCTAAACCAAGAGCTAACTTTTACAAAGAGCTTTTGTTAATTAGCATCACCTTCATTAGTGGAAACAACATACCCAGGGGAAGGGAGGGCAGGACACTGGAATAAGAGCTCATCTGGATAAACCTCCAGGCTGCAGCCCTGATCTGTATGCACAGGCAGACTTGCATACAGCGAGGTATGTGCGCATTTCCTCCTTTTGCACTATATTAGCACCTACATTTGCAGCGCAAGATCCCTGCCCCATACCCCCCACCTTCTCTTGCCACACGGCAGACAAACCACATAGCGTGGCACCAAGCAAATATAACTTTGGAAAGCACCATGTCTTTCTTTCACACTCCTGTCCCATCCATTATAACATGCAGATGACCAGGCAGGGAGTGACAGATCTAGACACAATGCTTCCTCCTTCCAGGAAACTCATTGCTCCAAAAGCCCCAGTTAAAAGGTTTTTCAAGCACTGTGAAGAGAGCATGGATGCTCATGGTCTACAGTAAACCAGAAAAAGAATACCTATTAGTATCGGGGAGGTCCAGGCATTTTTCTGAGACTTTCATGCTCTCTTGGAGATGTCCCAGCCCCCTGCCTCATCCCCATTCTGGGGATAGTGCCTGGGGAGTGGAGCAACCCGCAAATGAGAATAGGCATTGCCTGTGCAGGGATGGAGTCTTGGTCTGGTGCTATACCACGCCACTTCCCATGCAACTGCTTTGAGTTCATGTTTGATACAGTATTTTTCATGTGCTTGTAAGCCTGCCTCAGCCAGGTCCTTCCAGCTGTGAGTTGTATCCATCTTTTTGGAGAGAAGGAGGACTTTCATGCCACTTTGCAAATGTTATCCCACTGTCCTTGCCATAGGAGGGAGGGGAAAATAATGCCTCTTACTGCCCTCTGCACTCTCCCTTCCAAAATACAGCTGTCTAAAGCCCTCCTCAGGCAGAGGCTTAGCATGGAAAATTTTAGCCCCAGAGGTGAATGTCTCAGAAAGTTATAGGGAAATGAAAACAAAAGGGATTGAATAGAAACTGCTTTGTGACCTCAGTGCCAGCGGTTGCTACTAGAGCCCAGAGCAGGAATAGCTTGTGACAGGGTGAAAGCAATCTTCCTCACACCACTCACAAAGATTAATCAAAGACCTTGGAAATTTTGATTTATAGATCATATATTCCTAACAAGCATGTATTTATTATTATACATCAGAAAACATCCATACAGATGACACATTGCTAAACTAGAGCTGTCAGGTATTTATTTTTGCCGTCACGAGAAGTAATGTTATTAAACTATCTATAGGCAGCCTTCAAAAGCAAGAAAAATAAATTCCAAATTAGTTTAAATGAATTAATTCATAATAATAACTGCTAAAGTATCAAGTGATCAGTCTCTGTCTCCACTACCTTCCAATCCTGAATATTAAACTAGCAGAAGACAAAACACAGTGCAAAGATTAGGGTTTCTGTCACAGGGGTAAACCTTGAGCCAGCCCACTCCCCTGAAAGAAATGCTCGGCTCTGTGCCTCTGCCCTGGGCCTGCTGGTGGGTAAGCAACAGTCATCAGTTCCAGAAAACTTTCTCTACCAAACCTTTGGATCTTGGAAATACAGAGAATCACAGAATAATTGAGGTGGGAAGGGATTGTGGTCAGGCTTGCTCAGGGCCATGTCCAGCTGAGGTTTGAGTGGTCCCAAGCATGGACATCCTACAGCTCCTCTGGGCTTCCATGCCCATGTTTGACCGCCCCCATGGGGAAAAAAGATTTCCTAGCATATCTTCTTACTTTCCTCTGGCTGCTGACATCATCCCCTTTTTTATGCCTCGAGAAAAGAATGGGCATATTGGGGGCAGTGCTGATACGGTGAAGGCCAGTGCTGTGCCTCACATGGTGAGGGTCTTCTGGGTATCATTACTGATTAGCAGTAGTGGGAAGATGAGAGCTGTCTCTTATTCCTGAGATGCTCCTGAAATGTCCTCTCTTGAGCGATACCTTTCCACCCACAAATGCATGGTTCGTGGTGGGTGGGGGGAGCCACTTCTTCACCCAGAGCCAGGCAGATCTTTCACTTCTGAGGGCCCAGAGGCCACCTTTTAATGAACTGACCAAAAAAAAGTCGCTGGGCCATGTTTCTGACAGTGCAAAAGGACAGGCAAAAT
>NW_009185752.1:7257-26888 GCF_000690835.1 Fulmarus glacialis | reverse complement strand
AGCTCCCTCTGTCCCTTTCTGCCCTCCAACTGAGAGTGAAGCAAACATTTTGGGCAGATAGTCTTGAGGAAGGGAAAAAAATCAGAAAAAGTAATCATTGACTGGACATGCTGTGTAGGACTGCTGCTCCGCCAGCCTGTGGCTTGTTTTTAGACCCCTGAGAACATGCAGGAAATTATTAATGATTACCTAGTAATTATATTAATTGCATGTTAAATCTGTCCTGTGTTGTATGAACTGCATTAACAATATTAAGTGGCAATGTGTGAAGTATAAGCAATAATACCCAGCAGTAAGAAATTCTGTTTTCTCCTCTGCTTTCCTCACTCTTTTCAGACAGGTGGTAAAGCAGGAAGCCACTCATGGAGGCTGAAGCAACTCTCACTTCTCCTGAGCAGGGGTAGGAAAACAGAGGCTTGGGATGCCCTGGAGCTGTGCTCTTGCAGCTTTATGGCCCCAGCATTGGCAGTGTGAACCATTTCATGCTTTTCAGTGGGAAGTGATACTTTTAGGTTTTGTATTTCAGTTTTATAGGCCATGAAATACTTCTGAAATGTTTCACCCTTGACAGGTTTATGGGCAAATAGATATCTTCCTTTAATATTTAGTCACGTTCATGCACAAATTACCCGATTCTAGTCACACTAACACTGACATTACACCCTTGCATCACTCTCTGGTTTTGAATATTTATCTACTCCAGTTTGTACTATTGCAACAAAGGGGGTGCAAAGAACTGCCCTTTTCCAACTCCCATAGCTGTAGCTGCTGCCTCCAGCAAGGCTTACACATATCCAGGAGAGATCAGAGCCCGAAGCACAGAGCTGCCAGACGGAAAACAGACAACCCCTTCCACTGGGAGACCTTTGCAACCTCAAAAAGGAAAGCATTAATAGGGGATTTCAGTTTTGCCCTTTGTCTTCAAATACACGCACGGTCTCGTTACACTTAGTCACATGCTGCAAATCACCAGCATGCCAAATTGGGACATTTTTTTGACTGAGGTAAAAGGTAGATGAACAAAGCTGGGAGGGTGTCTCCCACTACCCATCCCTGAATGGAGTGGGGCATGAGGCTGCTGGGATGTGTGGTGAAGGGTCAGCAGAGCAGTGATCAGGCCAGAGAGTTCAGGGGATGAGGAACAGAACCGTGTGGCATGCCCAACATGGCTGCTTTTCTATCGTGAGACATTCATGCCTACAAAGAGCTGAGAAACACTGGGCACCATGAACAGAAAGGGGCAGGCACTGTCTGAGGGGCTGTCAGAGATGGAAGAAGGGCTCAGGCTGCCTTAGGAAAAGCCGTTCCTCCACTAAGGAGTTAATAGCATGCATCTGCAGTGGTGGTAAGAGATTCGATAGCAAGGTCAATGGAGTACGTGCACATGGCATCTCTTGCCTCAAGTGCATTTGGGTGTCACCCCGAGACTTCTCTCCCTACCCTGCAGAGGTGAGACACTGTCACAGAGAGCCCTGGTACATCTATGGACCATATGAGGTTGACACCACCAGGGAGAAACGCCGAATCTCTTCAACTGGCAGCAGGGTCTGGATTGTGGGGCTCTGCAGCAACCAGTGGGCAGCTGCCAGTTCTTCCAGCACAAGCATGGGCCGGGTGTTCTGTTTCTGGACTGTCTTCCCTCTGGGAGCCAAAGCTGCTTGCTGCAAGCGTCTGGCCAGATGACAGCACAAGAGGGAGACCACTGACACACTGAGGAAAGTACCACTGGGAAAATGTGAGGTGTGAAGAACATCTTTGCTGGGGCTCCCACAGAGGTGCCACCCCCTCCAACTGCGAGCATGCCTGGCTTCGTCAAGCTAGCGTGGAGCTAGTGGATAATGGCGGCTATGAATCAAAATACACTTTCCCAGTGAAAGCAATTTTGCTGAATTAGACTCTTTAATTTTAGCAATACTCATCAGTGTCTCTTCATCCTGATTACAATGTTTGTCTCCAAAAGCACTGTTTCCACAGAAGTGCTGATTAATGTTATCACACCAACAAGCTGATGAACAGAAACGAAAACACTCTGGAGAAAAGTTGTCAAAATCCCATCACCCCAATATGTCTGCAGAAGCAAGGGAGCCCTTGAGCCACACTCCTCCTCCCACAGGATGGAAAACTCCATCTTAATCCCAGAGGGCTAAAAATGACCTCTGGGATTCCCAGGATGGCAGCCACCTTCAGGCAAAATTCTGTAACCAAGCTTTCTTCAGATAAAGCACCACTTTTATCCTGACAGCTCCACTGGCCTGGGTGGATCTGGTCATGGTTTCATGGCAGGGAAAGAAACCAAAAGATGGGGTCTCCTGTCTATTCAGGACAAAGGAGTATCAGGACATAAGCAAAGTGTAGAGCAGAGAAATTTCTGAAATTCGCAATATTCAACCATTCAGGGCTCTAAAATCCCCTCTGGCTGCAGAATCACTGGCAGAACCATGGTAGTGACATTCAGTTACGGCTGAACAAAACCTGCCCTTGGGTGCCTGCTCCTAGGTGGTTTGCCATGATTGGAAGTGTGCAACTCCATTCTTTCTGCCTCTCTCTTCCCTTCATAAGGGACTGTGAACATTTTTAAACCTTCAACTTTTGCATTGCTACACTTCTGTCATGGTTGCTCATGTTTTCTGGGACAGATGAATTTTTTTGCCATAGCAGTTGTTGCATGTGCCACCTGCTTCGCTGGTGCAAAAAAGAATTGCTTTTCCTAACTCTATTATAGCTGTACCTAGAACCCCAGCAGAATAAGACCTTTCTGTTCTAAGTCTTTCCGTACATCCAGTAACAGACAGAATTTGCCCCCTAAATCCAAAGAGACACAACAGTGGAAACAGAGTCTTATCATTTCTGTTTTGCACAGGAATGAACCAGAACAGAGAAAGGCCAAACGAGATACCCAGCTTCTGCTTGTAAACCAAGCTTCCAGTTGCTAATGCACATGGCCCAGGCATCTGTGGAGCAATGGGTTGGTTTTCATAGGAAACAGCACCTCCACAGAATAATTCTGTCCCTGCACTGCCCTTGTGTGCTGGCTGTATAAAGCAACTGGATTGCAGGATTGGCAAAGACCTGAGGCTATAAGCAAGGCATGGTTTGTAGGCAGAGGCAGTGAGTTGGACTAAGCTAGCAATGCAGCAGCAAAAGCCATGCAAAAGAGAACTTTCCACTTTCCACTTTCGCATCAAGTTCAGGTTGAGAATTATTTTTTTAATTACCTGGACTCGTACAATTTGAGAGAACAGGGTGGTGTTTGGGCGGCAGACAGGAGTATCAGAGAGGAAGGAGGTGGAGAAGTGGCTTAGACCCCAGGGTGGTTAGGGAAGAAAAGAAAGTGTGGTGATTCTCTCTGGACCACCGAGGGGCAGCTGGAGAATATTCCTATGCACCGTAAAACCAGCATCTCCTGTTTTCCAGGATCCATTGCAGGTATGAATTTTTGCTCCCAGGTTCATCTTTTGATGGCATGTTTGGAGATCTCCCTTCATGATCAGGATGGGAAGATCAGAAACAAAAGACATGTTTTATGCAGAATGTTCCCTCACTGGTAACCAAGTGTGCTGTCCTTTACAGACTGTTTGTCTTTGTTTGTGCTATTGTACAGAGGTTTCTTGGCTTCCCTTGCATAGTTTCCGTGGTGCGTTGGGTGCATTTGAAGCATATTGTGTTACATAAAGCAGCTCATTTTAACGTCGCACGAATTGTGCCGTTGCCTCCCTGCCCTCTGCTTCAGGCACACAGCAGCTATGTGATATGTATGAGAGATGTGACTGCCACAGTGAACTCTGTGCAGACTCATATGGCTTTTATCAAGCAAGTGACAGTGCTATCAGTGTTGGGCCTGATCCTGACCAGGTGTAAACTGCTGCAGCCACTCACACCAGGATGTTTCCAGGAAAACAAATAAATCAAGAAAAAAAGGCAGCAGGGTTTTTTCTTCTTTCTTGGCAATCAGCAGTTCATTTTTTTCCAGCTGTGGTTTTCAAGTTTTAGATGACAACCCAAATATTTTCACTGAAAACAAAACTTTCAGGGAAACCCTCTGTCTCCTTTACTTTATTTCCAAAAGCAAAAGTTTCCTTCAACAAAATTGCAAGCGGTATTAAGACACCGCCTGGATCCTCGGCTTGCTTCTGCTGGCTGGGAATCTGGCCTGTTGAGACCTGAGGTTTCTAGCAGAGAATTTCAAAATTGTCATCTCTGTGATGTTTTAAATAAATGTAGGCAGCTGTCTGAGCCATACGTCTACCCTAGCCAAAATATTGTTCATTCCAAGTGGATTTGCTCCATTATAAATTGTCTACAAATAATTTAAAAAGCCACAGTGTTTCTTAAATTATCTTATCAAGCTCTTTAAATATTGAAATGCATCAAATATTAATGCTTGGCAATTCAGGGTATCCTTGTCCTGGTTACTGCAGTATTCTGATCAGCATTAGAGCCATGTTCTGCCAGCCCTAGGATCTGAAGAGGTGGTACTAGCTAAGGGAAGGGTCGTGTCCACTGCCCCCATGGGTGCTCGGCTCCAGGGGTGTTCTTTGCAGGAGGGAAATGTGGAAGTCCAAAGAGCTAGGACGGTTTCAGCACGAGTGGAGCAAAGGAGTTAGCAGGCACAAGCAGAGCCAGGAGCAAGGACGCAATGATGCATGCACCATCTAAGCATGCTGCTGATTGCATGTGTGGTCTCCAAATCCTGCAGTGCAGGTCCAGGGTGAGCTGATATCAGCAGACTCCTTCTATCACCGCCACAGAAGCCCAGTGCTCGTGGGCTTTTCAGTTCCAGTCTGGCCATAGAGCCCTCAAGTGTCTCAAGTTACATGCAGATTGGAGCCCATGTGGCTGTTTCTGAATTTAGGAATATCACGGGGACCAGGCTGCTGTAATCCTCATCTCTTCAGCCTCAGAGGCGGCTCTATCAGAAGGCAGGAAAGTGTGAGATGAAAAAAAGCACTGCATGTGGATTTTACATGTCAGGGATGGAGAAGCTACACCTGTAGAAACCTGTATCCAAATGAACACAGCTAGGATCAGGCCCGGTCCTCCTTCTCTTCCAGCAGAAATCCCAGAACAAACTCCATGCCTTCTCTTTTGGAAGCCAAGGAGAAGGTCCCATTTAGCTGACTGAAGTATCTCATCTGGAAATGTTGATATGCCATTTTGCATGCATGTTCCCAGGTGGTATCCTGTGAAAGGGAGCTGGGGAGATGAGGCAGGCTCTGTCTCCTATCCAGGAACCAGGAATTTTCAAGACTTGTCCACTAACATGTTGTCTGCATGGCAGATTGCCCCAAACTCTAATCCCTAGTGCTGCCATAAGGCTTGCAGCCAGGCAGATAAATTGGCAGGGGATCAGCAAGAGGGTTTTGATGGATTCCTTCTTTCCTTACTCCCACCCCACCTCAGCCCACCATGTGGTATTGGAGATTCAGCAAAATCAACATGTTCTTCTGGAACATTTCAACTTTGACTAATCAGGAGAGTTTCTGACAGAAAAATGTTCCACTGGAAAATTTCTGAGCAGCACTAATTAGCATTTTTTCTATTAGCTTTGTCCTGAAGGCATAGTAATTTATGCCTTGGTGAAATAAACAATCACTTAATGATCACTAAGAATTGGACACTCCCCAGGTTTGAGGCGTATTTGCTTACCCTAAACAGAAAAAGTCTTATTCACTTGCAAAGCTTTACATACTTAACACAAAGAAAGAATGGCTGCCTGACTTTCTTGTGCTTTACCTGGGCACAGGCCCAACTGCATTTTAATCACTTTGCTTTAAAAAAAGGGAGAAATAGTGGATTTTCACTTGCAGGGCAGTAAGGTTCAAGAAACATTGGAGACAAGCCGTGTATGTGGAATGAGAGATGGACCGCGCTCAAAGAGTTTCCAAGATGGTCACAAAAAACAACAGGAAGACAGAAGATGACCCATGTGCCCTAGCAGTTCAGATTTCCTTGCTATTCCTCTGACATATCCTAAACTGGGTTTCTCACTGAATCACAGGATAATTTAGGTTTTGAGGGACCTCTGGAGGTCCAGTCCCTGCTCAAAGCTGGGCTGACTTCCACATTAGATCAGGTTGCTCAGAGCTGCGTCCAGCTTTCATAGCACGTAATGCTACATAAATGCACCTGAGCAGCACATCGGAACGTGTTGAAGACGTCAGCTGCAATCTGCCCCTCCACTCTTTCTCCCCAGAAAGCCTTTATTTTGGAACCCTGTACAAGCCAAATGCAGAATAACAAGAAGTCCCTGGCGGTCTTTGGGAAACAGCTGCCAATGCTGGGCATATGGTGCAGCTTTTGCTGCGGTGAGAATACAGCTACAGGGTCTCCCAGGAAAGCAGGCAGCTATATTTAAATCACTCTTGCGAAATTCACATTGATATTCATAAAAGACACTTCAACACCTCTTTGGTGGCTTGAAACTGGAGCACACAGCATGGGAAAGAGCACTAGTGGCTCTGAAGACCAAGGCCCCGTTTCGTCTCAAGGCTACAGCATCGACTGTGAGAGGCAGAGGACGGACGGCACAAAAAACCACAACCTCCTGGAACAACCTCCTGGAGATGCGGCGCCTAGTTGCTGAGTGAAAAGCTGGGGACAATTTTCCCCAGGAGGGTGTGCAGCCCTGGGAGGGGACCGGGGTGGATGGGGGGATCCCCGTAGGGGAACCAGCCCTAGCAGACAAAGCCCGACCACCGTCGTCTGGCGCAGGCACCAGTCCTGATCCCAGGCCGGCACTCACCAGCACTTCTGTAAATCTGTCTGGTGCCAGGCCAAGCAGAGCTGCTGATGTCCTCCACATGTCTCACCACCAAAGATGAACTTCCTCTGTCCTGCTCATTTTGGGGGGGAGGAGACGAGTCAATGGGCACGATGGTCAGTGGTGGTTTATTTCCATCTCCCTGTGGCCCACTCAGTGCTTGGCAACATTGCTGCCTATTTTGTCTTTTGCTTTAGGAAAATGTCTTTCACCTTATCACCCACGTGCCCTGATACAAACTTCACCTATCCCAGCAGGGACGAATGGAAAAGCTCTCAATGGAAAATATGAGAAGCTCTTTGGCCACTCTGTGTAGGGAGCGGAGTTCAAAGAGGATGGTGTCACTCATCCAGAGCGTGACATGCAGCGGCTGTGCAGAAAGGCAGATCAAAGCCAGAAAACAGCCTCCCCCCTTGGCCTTGTGGTTACCAAAACTCTGAGTGCAGCATTATCATGTTATTCCCAAAGTTTTTCTTCAGTTACACACACCTGTGGTTTTCAACATTTCCTTCATGGAAAGGAGGAATGAATTGAAGCAACATGCAATGAATTGAAGCAACAGTCTTGCTTTCCTTAGCCCATTTTGGTTAGCCTTAAGACTTCTTGGGAGCAATACATGGAAGTCAAGAGGCCTGTGAAACACAAATACACTCACATGTTAGTGACAAATCTTGTTTGTTTTTTATGCTGCTTTGTCTGCATTTGGACAACCTAGTAAAGCACAGAAATAAAATCACATGAATAACCCTAGGGAAGACAAAAGCATTATCCAATATTTAAAATCAAGCAGGAATTTAAATGCTTTGCTGAATCATGTTCTTCTTTGTCCTAGAGCATAGACCCCCTGAGTCACCAAGCCTGTCTGACAGGCAACAGTGGCACATATTCCCATTCAAGCACCCTCCTAGGATGAGCTTGGCTCCTGCTCTTGAAAGGCTAGAGAACCCCCAGGACAGATTTCCAGAAGGGATTTTTCTCCTCCCATTACTTCCCACCACCCCAAACAACAGGTACTGATCATTTGGCTGGCGTGCTAGAAACCGGAGGGTCCCCTTCATACTTACTCGTCTTTTGCAAGTGATTCCTTTTGCTGCCTGTTTCATGCTTCCATGGGCCTTCTGCTTGCTCTGGGATGCAGGGGTGTGCTCCCAGGGCAGCTGTCTTTGTTGTGGATGCTGGGTAGATACTGGAGACCTCCCAGGATCCCCATCTATAAACACACACACACATGCCCTCCCATTTCTGAGACACCAAACAGCAGGAGTCAAATATGCCATTTGAAGTGGTATCTCTAGTTGCGCAATTTGTAACATAATAATGAAGTAATGTAGTTTATCATTAATTGTAGAGGTGGAGCTGGTAGGCCCTTAAAAAAACTTTTATTCTGCCAAGTGTTCAACAGATGTTTAGGAAAAATCTCAAACAGTCAAGGTCATTCGTGTGTGGGAATATACAAGGAATTTCCTTCCCCTGCAATGAATCAAAAACACCAAGTCTGAGGATGACATTTTCAATGCAAGTGGCCTGAGTATGGACACCTACATTCAGCCTTAGATATCTAAGTGCCTGAATATGTCCTTCAGCAGTTTTCTTTCATCCAGGGAGATCAGTCTGAAGCAATCAATTAGGTCACTAATATCTTCTTTACTCTTAGTTGCCGCTATAACATACAATAATAATGACGTATACTTAGTCTTGCCCTTTCACTGGAGCTCTTAACATTCCCATTTGCACAGCAGAGATAACAAAGGGCAGAGTTAAGGTTAATTATATGACTGCTTTCCTGACCTGGGACACAGGGCTCCCTGTGCACATTTTTGTCCTTTATCAGCCCTTTCTGAAACAGAAACCTAGGAAGTATGGAAGATAGGAAGGAGAACGAGGAGTGATTTATTCATAAATACATCTGCAAGGAGCTTCCAAACTGCAGCTTCCACTCTTCAGTGTTTCAGGCATGTCCCACAGTGGCTACTGTAATATCAGAGGAATGCTTACTCCTGCTACTGCTGCTAATCTGGGAGCAGTCACGTGGCTCTTCTGCAATCGCTCTCTCTCTCCAAAAATTTGACTCTTAACCTTCCGTTGCTACAGACATGATGTATATTGTCTTGACATGCTTCCAAATAGCAAACATGCAAAACCCTGACCTATAAGCAAAGCAAAGGAGAAAAAAACATATTTCTGAGAATAAAATTCTGAGCCTGCAGGAAAGGGAGAAGAGAAATCTGCCTTGGTCATTTCTGTTTGCCCTCACCTAGGAATTACTTTGGAAAAAATAGCAAAATGTTACTCTGGAGAGAAGGAAAAAAAGAAAAGGTGTTCTGAGGTGCAAATCAAAAAAAAGGGAGCCGGCAGAAAAGATCATTATTTATTTATTTTCGCTCATTTATGTGTCAGATGAAGCTGAAAGCTGCCAGATAGCTTCTTTTCGACAGCTTGAAGTTACTGTTGGGAACAGATCCATGTATGGAAGCAAAAGCAGAAAAGCATAGATAAGCTGAGATCCAGCTATGCAAACCATCTTTAGAGACACTTAAAGGACAAGCACCCCAGCTCCTTTCTTTCTGGTAAATTTAGAGACACTATCATATGAGGGCTTTTTTCCATTCTGCTTTACCCACAACTGCTGAGACTCGGCTGGGGTAAGTGAAAAGCAATTCAAGCATTTCTTGGGAACACCTAGGTATTCGGTTAGATGAACATCCTGAGAAAAGCTGTAAATCTGGGGCTATGGGATGACTCCAATAGCTGGATAGCGGTTAAGCTCTCTGAGTAAGGAACATGACATGTAACAGCTTTGCCGCTGGAGGGACAGAAACTTTCCAAGTGTCTGAAAAAGGCAAGAGAAAAATGTTGGAAAACAAGCGTTTTGTCACTCATGAACTGGATTTACAAGCTGACTGATGTTAGAGCTTCAGCAGACAGAGGGGCAGGAGGGATCGGTGGTGGTTTCCAGTGTCTGAGTCCTTATGTATTTCTATTTAGAAAAATTCATAAAAATAGTCAAGGGTTTTTTCTTCTCTGGTCTGTCCTACTTTCGTTTTGAGAAACATGTCTCATTTGGGTTGAGCTGACTGGACATTAGGAAGAGCTTGTTGTAAATGACTGTTGTTTTTCTTGGCACTTGAAGGCAGTTTCTCAATGTTTCTCTGTAGATTTGAGGTTGATTACATCCTGTGCAAGGATTTTTGGTACAGTTTTAACTGCCATTACAGTGTTGTGAAAGTCGACCCCAGTGACAACAGCTGTGTGCTATTGTGAATATTTCCAAAGCACTGAAGTAATAGCTCTCCTTCAAACTACCACTGAAATGTGTTAGCTCTGTGAACTGGGCACTGTCAAAAAAGCAGAGAATATCCTTGGCTTTCTCCACAGAAGTGTTTTGCTAAAAAGAGCACAAAAAAAGCTTTTTGTAGCCTTGGTTTAAAATCTTGTTGGTTTGCGGTGGTACAGTTAAACATGAGCTTTTTCTTTAAATGCTACAGAATGGGATTTGGGTAACAGTTCATGTGCTTTCAGGTGTTATAACATGGTATTCTTACTCCCAATGCAAAGTGCTAGGTAAAGCTTTCTCATTTTTCAGGTGGTTAATAGACTGGAAAAAACATTAGAGCAGGTGAAATGAAATTATACAGAAAGAACTGAAAATAGTATCGGGAATATGACTGAAATTGTAGGAGATTTCCAGAGATATGAAGGATGATTGTAAAGGGAAATTACTAGACCACAAATGTCATAAACATTTCTATTCATGAATGAAAATGCTTTCCCTTGTCATTACATAAGAAGAACATAATGGAAGTGTTTGCTTGTAACTCCGTAGTAGAGCCTGCAGTCGAGAGGGCCTGTGCGCACAGTCCTTGTTTCCTCTTATTTAGCTACCATTTCCATGGATATTCCCACATTCCTCATTTTTATACTCACTGAAATACAAATCTTCTCTTTGTCTGGTTTCCTCTCAAGTGTTGAGAAGAAAATACTCAAAACTAAGCTGCAGCTCAAATTTGTCTGTGCCAGGCAAACTTTGATTTTTTTGACAGGTACCTTTTAAATACATATCACCTGTCTATAGAAATGCTAGCACAGAAATTAATCTTTAAGTAATTGGGGTCAATAGATAGCTTTTTAATTGCTATTGAGTCATTAACAAATAAACCTTTTTGCTGTTATTGCTATGAAAGAACACTTCTGCTTACTCAGATTGCGTCTATTTTCTGTTGGATATGATTCTGTTTTATAGGTTGCTGTGAGCCTGCTGATAGGTAAAAGCTTTTCCGCAATTTTTCCCTTTTTTTTTCCCCTGTCTCTTCAACGCTACGCGCTTCCCTTTCCCCAGAGTCGAAGACTAGCTGATGTGCATGGTCCGTGAGCAACGCGTTACCCAACAGCTATGCTGGGCATGTCAGGAAGAGGATGGCAGGATGGAGCTGGAAAAGCTGGGACCTATTTAATTTGATCTTCCCATTTGGCCCAGGGGCTGGGGCAGTGCGGCCCAGTAGACAAAGCGCTGGTGGCAGGATTCATCACTCGGTTCCCAGCCCCAGGGCAGACCTGCCCAGGGACCTTGTCAATGACGCGTCCTTTGTGCCCCCCTCCTTCCCTCCCGCTATCAGAAGCATTTTCAGGCAGGCTGTGTTATCACTAATGTTTATTTTTATTATCAGTGTACTAGCTATTATTAATATTTACTATTGATTAGTCATGGGTATTGCTAGTGTTTATTTGGTCCCTTGTGCAAAGCTGATGGGATCTCATTCAGAGACCCTAGACATGAATATAAATAGTCATATAAAGCATTAGCGATAGTATCACTAACATGTCTTTTATAAGTGACTAGTCATTATGAGTGCTGCAGTCTCCGAGCATCCGCCACGAGGTCCTCCCACGCACCATTCTTTGCCAGAGTGCAGGGAGGAGAGGGGGAAGGGGGAGCTCTGCTCTTTCTCACAGTCAGACAGAGCGAGGCTGCTGAGTTGAGTCGGGGCAGCACAAAACCCAGGAGTTGAGCAACAAGGGCAAAGCGCTTATTCTCACTAGCCATGGACAAGGGTAAAGCTGCCCTCGCCCTGGTGGCACTTGGAGCAAGCAAGAATATGTTGTGTGTCTCATGCAAGAAGCCAAAGGCACACAGGACTTCTAGGCCACAGGTGGTTTCTGTTCCTAAATCTTAGTGGCTTTCAAAAAAAAAACCCAACACACTTGGTTTTCAGATGTCAGGTCTGAAGAAGTCTTTGCACCAGACATCCACAACTAGTCCCTGAATTCAGACTTTCTTGTGAGAAGGGGAAGCCATGTGTGTGGTTTATGGTACGCCCAAGAAAAGAGCATCCTCAAAGTAAATCACACAGAGGAGAGCTACACCATGAAGTCGCTCAGTGAGGATTTTGCAAACTGG
Organism: Fulmarus glacialis; assembly: GCF_000690835.1. Classification (NCBI taxonomy): domain Eukaryota; kingdom Metazoa; phylum Chordata; class Aves; order Procellariiformes; family Procellariidae; genus Fulmarus; species Fulmarus glacialis. The sequence continues at coordinate 14,733 of NW_009185752.1, read as the reverse complement.
CTCTGGCTTGAAGTAAGCCCACTATGTATTCTCCTCCTTCAGACAACTTCAATATTTTTATGGTGATTCCCAAGGGATGAAGTTTGGACGCCATCTCTGTCTTTTCTCTAGTAAGTCAGAAGATTGGAGCAGATTCTGGGGACACGTTGACAGACTGATCCACCTCTCTGGCCAGATACATGTTATTGCCTATGTTCTAGAGAAACGGGCTTTATGTGACAGCTCTGCCTGTTCCCAGCCTAGAAACCTGCAGACCTATTTGCCAATTCAAATCTGGTTTGCCCAACCAGATTTCAGGATTGAAGCCTGAGGAGTATGATGTTCCAAAAGAACCTGAAAATGGGCAGCTGTCTTCTTTGGTTTCCTTGCTCTCAAAACATCATCTTCCTATTCTCATCCGTCCTCCTTCAGGGGAAGGGACAATGATCTATCTGGGGAGGGTTTCACCAGAGGACTCACAAAGACAGGCAGTTTTCTAGAAGGAATGGCATTTTAGGAAAAGTTTGTGTTTGCAGGCTGCAAGCACCACATGTAAATACTGCAGCATGTACCATGGCGCTCGCTGCTTGCAACCGCATGTGTAGCAGCACAAATATGTCCAGCATCTTCTATGCACACGTGGCCATAATCTTTTTGAATAAGAGTAGAACTTCAGATGGGAAGTGAAAATAACCTCTGTTTTAGAGAAACTATGCTGCCATTTTTGTTTTACTGCGTTAAACTCTGGGCCATCCAGCCTCACAAACTTTTCCTTCTTTATGAAAATTTTGTGTATAATAACTGGCTGCATAGCATGGAGAGATGAGTAAATAACCCTCAATGGCCTCAGCTGGTCTAAATCCAGCTGTCAGTTTTGGCCACTTACAGACATGAACTACTCCTAAATGTCCATCCCATGATACAAGTTGCCTTTAATGCCAGGCTGGAGTTTAGCTCTTACAGAATAGCTCTGCATAATACTAAGTTTTTGGGTACTCAGCACCTCACTAGGAAACTGAACCATGGTATTGCTGAATTGTGCTCACATGGGAGGAATCTCAGTGCTGGGGTTTGTAGACAAGGCATTCAGCAAACGGAGAAAACCTTTTTACAAATGCAGGAAAAAATAATCTGAATTCAGAGTTCCATGCCCCTGAGCTAAAAAGCTCAATTTTAGAGGTCCCCAGGATGTTTTCCCTAAGTGGTCAGCTGGGGTTTGTAGACAAGGCATTCAGCAAACGGAGAAAACCTTTTTACAAATGCAGGAAAAAATAATCTGAATTCAGAGTTCCATGCCCCTGAGCTAAAAAGCTCAATTTTAGAGGTCCCCAGGATGTTTTCCCTAAGTGGTCAGCAAAATGGGCCAGCAGACTGGCTAGGGACATGGCTGCAGAGATCTCCTGCTGTTCCAGTGTGCTTCAGATGGACTCCAACCATGAGCCTCACTCTTCAGACTCACCATCTGCTGATCTGTCTGCTATGAGAAGAGGCAACAACATGACAGCTTTAAGCAGTGGTGGTGTTTTCTCCCAATTTACAGGTAAAGCAGGCAATTTATGAGTTGATATTCATTTTGGAGTTGATCCTTTAAGAAACTCAGTATTATTCTGGCAACACGTGGGGGAAAAACATAGCAACAATACAGTAAATCTGGAGGTCTTCAAAACTCAGTTTATTCTTATCTAGGGCTCCAACCGTCACTGTGATCTAATCATAAATGCATTCTTATTGCATGGGGTCACTGCAGGGCAAAGCTGAAGTTGTTTTGATTTCCATACTTCAACATATTTGGATTTCTTTTATATTTAATGCTGAACTTCCTCCTAAGTTTGGGATGTTTGTTTTTAGGATCTTTCCCAAATCCTTGGAATGCTGAACTCTGATGTTGCTAACATAAAATGCAGGTTTCAGTTTGTGATCTCTCTAGCTCAGCCTTTTCCAGAGACGTGAGAAAGAGAAGAGAAGAGAAGAGAAGAGAAGAGAAGAGAAGAGAAGGAAGAGAGGAGAGGAGAGGAGAGGAGAGGAGAGGAGAGGAGAGGACAGGACAGGACAGGACAGGACAGGACAGGACATTTCATTCTGGAAAACTCCTTATCAGTTTACTTGTGCAGAAAGGTAGGCATACGTAGAAAGAAGATACTCACAGAACTGGGATTCTGGAAGATGTCAGGATTTGGGTAAAGGTACAGTGGGAAGATGTATGCCCCAGACTAGTTTGGGTTCCACTCATCTTAACAATGACTAATGACTTGTCTGTAAATACCCAAAGAGAACAAACACTCGGGAACAACTTCTGCCAAGGAGTGCTGTTCAAGGGTATAGATTTTCCCCTACTGGCTGGGAGATTCAGTGCTTGGGTTGTTTTATTCCCCATGGGAATATACTGTATTGAACAGTGTGTAAAGCCTTTTTCCCACTCCCAGTCTCCCAGTGCTTTCAAGCCCCTCATCCTGTGCAGGATGAATTTCACCAGAAGTTTTATCCCTGGAATGTTTCCCAGCTTATCCCACAGACTGTGGCGTGCCCTGGAGGTTGCAGACTCATCCCGCATGGTATCGCTGCACACCATTTCCTGCTCTTCCAGAGAGTTGTCCTTCCTTTCATCGGAACATCAGATTGCCTTTTCTTTCCCTCTTACATAAACAAAAGCAGGAAACTAGAGGAAAATGTGAAAATGGAAAAATAACAGAACATGGAAAGTGGAGGAATGTGGCCTGCAAAACTATTGCTGCCTTTCTATCCCTCCACCAAGGTTTCCTTGAGTCCCTGTTGGAAACTTCTGCGCATGGAATGTTCCCTTTTTGCTTTCTTCTCTACCTTGAGGTGTATCGGACACCCTTCTGTTGCAACATGGCCAGAATGCGGTTGTGGTCTCCTCTTTGTCAGCTAGATGGGTCCCTGCAGACTGCCTGGACAGCAACGTGCAAGGAGACAAATGGTATGCCGCCATCCTGGGCTACCTGTACAGCCCCTAACCCACTGGGAGATGGGCTGGGATCCTTTGATGCAATCTGCCTGAAAATGCTCCCCCAGGCAGCTAGGTCTCCCATGCTACAGGGAAATCTCAGTGAGATACTGAATTTTATCTGTAATGTTCAACAAGCATTAGGAAGCAAGGGACAGGACATGAGCTTAGTGAAGGTGATGGAGGGGCTTGGCCCACAGTGATCTGGGCAGGGCTTCAGTGTGTCAGGCCTCAGGCAGAAGCCTGAAGAGTCCTGAAGCAGCTGAGGGGACGTGCTTGTCCACCTGAGGCAGCTCTGACCACTCTCAGGCTTTCTGCAGGGGCCTAGGGCTTGATGGACCAATCTTACCTCTTGCCCTACAACCTCTTCATCCTTCCAAATCAGCTTGCTTTGATGTCTGTTTCCAAAAGTAGCAACCACGCATCAAGGTTTAGGCTTTAGTGTGGGAATAGGGAGCCCATCTCTTTGAAACAGCCCGCTCCCATGCTGATTCCCAGCATCAGCAATTGCCATATCCGCACGCTGGAACAAGGAAGCAAAACCAAGGTGACATCTACTTTCCCAGCATCTAATTATCAGCTCATTGCTTTTGCTGCAGTTTGGCAAGCATGACATTAGAAATACCCCGTGTTATCTTTTTGGCTTACAGAAAGGATCCAAGCAGAGATCTTGTGCTTCTGCCCTAGATGCGGCAATAAACATTTGGATTTGCTGCTAGCATGTTGAGACTGCCAACATGTACGCAGTAAAACTAAACCCTTCCTGTGGCCACAGACCACAACATGCTAGTGATCCGTGGTATTATCCTGTTATTTAGTGAGTCATTGTCGCTGCTAAGAAATACACACACTCAAATAAGTTGCTAACAATAACACTGGATGTGAGAGACAAGTGTTTGTTTTACTCTGGTGTAACTTATTCCATATGGTCCTTTAAAGCATGTTAAATGTTAAGTCACTTTGGTCTGCCAACTATTATATCAAGATGACCTCCTGGATTTAGCCTGCTTTTCAGAGCATAGCTATTTGAAGCAAGGCTCTGAAAGCTTCTCCTGTCCAGGATAAATGCCCAATTCAGGAGCAAGACAGATGTTCTGGATTGCCCTGTCTTTAGCTGGATAAGTAGGTCTCCATTTTTACTGATTGTCCAGAACAGTGATGTTTACTGCTTCTCTGCTGCCTGCTGTGACACCTTTCAGATGTAAGCCACCTGTTATACCAACGTTCTGGCACAGGGCAGAAGCCATATCCTGACTGAGGAGCTGATATAGGTTTAACTTCTAGCATTTACCTCCCATGTGTGTTTTTCCAAGTTGCTGAAAACCTTCTAGCAGGTTTTCCAAATCTTCTTGGTAGTGTTAATTCATGAGCAAAATACTGCAAAAAGAGAGATATGCAGCTGTGGAAGGTGTCCTCGGTGCACTCTCTGGCTGCATTACTCAAAGGTTTAACACAATGAGCTCCAGCACCACAGTGGACCCTTGTGTGATGTCCTGCACTTGTGTTCCTGCCGTGTTCTGTACTGGGCGTAGTCCACAGCACAGCCTGGAAAACAAATGCATTAAAAAGTTTCTCTCATTTTGAAATACTTTTTGCCACTGGCTATGGAAAATAGATGCTCCGAGAAACATCTTTCTCGAGAACTGAAAGATTTGCCGTTTGGCTTGAGTTGATTCGATCTGAAGTGAATTTCTGAGAACAAGTGTAACCAATACTTAGAGCATTTTAGAGCCTTGCTGTTAACCTCATCCTTTCCCTGAAGTGTGCAGTATCTCCAACTTAACCTAGACAAAAGAGTTAATCTTGAAGGTTCTCTGCTGTGAGTGTGTATGAGGATCTCTGTGATCTTGTGGAGGAGAACAGTGTGTACAGAGCATGCACGTTTTATTACCGGAGAAGAGAAAACTTTGTACTGCCTGCCATTGAAAATCTGCTTAGTGGGCAATAATTTGTCTGTTCAGCTACCAATCATTGGGTAATGATTCTTACAATTCTTACGATCCTTAAGATTCTTACAATTTTTACGATTCAGGACAAATCATGAGTATTTTAGAAAAATTAGTCAGTCCCTTTCTAGACACTTGAGAATCTCTATTATAAATCACCAAAGACCCACCTGAGGATCCATAATTCAGTGACAGTCCTTGCATTTTTACAAGTTGAGGCAAGTCTGTCTAGGTGTGCACCTTGCTTCATGTGTGCCTGGAAAGTGCCTTAATGTGTTAAAATGCCTGAAGATCTACCTCCACGATAACGCACTAGAAAACTTTCAGCCCTTGACCCTTAATTTCAATGTTCTTACCTTAAGAATAACCAGGCAGGCTATTTTTAAGCATGCTTTGATGCACAGACCTAGAAGAATGCTACAAAACAGGACAAGTTTGTAAGCATTACAAGCTGTGCCACTACTCATGTTTTTCTAGACATTTTCTGTCCCTGCTGATAAAAACATACCCAATTTTAACATTCTTCTCTTTGAAACAGACAGTCTGATTATCTTGAAACGTGCCTTGATGTATGCAGCCTACGGAAAATTACAGAACAAGACAAGTTTGAAGACTCTAACCTTAATAAAGCTGATGTTTTGCCAGCACAAACTCCCTGCCTTCATCCTGAGTTGTAACTTCACTTCTTGTCTTTGGAGTGGATTTTATTTAATGCATGTCCTTTCTTTTGTGGCTGTGACTTGTGCAGAGACTTCACTTTAGCTAGCTCTTTCCCCCAAAAACCATCTGCAGGAAGGCACTGCAGTGAGTTGGGCTCTTTGAAGAGCTGGAGGTGTGCTGAACGTGGCAGATGCGTGTGGCCTGATTGACTTCAGGTACAGCCACGCGCATATGTAGCTCATTCGTCGCACGGTTCCCTGCATTAGTCCGCAGCTATTGAACTCCTGTGGTGCCAATGTTTACACTTAAGATCCTCTGTAGAGTCAGTCAGGAGAAATGGGGACTTGAAAGATAGAGTCAGGGGGTCAAGGAAGGGAAGGGCGGGGTGGTTAGGTAATACCCTTCAGGCGTTTCCTCACCAGTCACAGGGAGACAGCTCTCATTAATCCCAAAGCACACCAAGTCCCTCCTGACCATGAAGGCAAGCTGGACACAAGAAAGGTGGAAACAGCAGGTTTATTGTCCTGCTTCAAACTGTCATAATTAAGCACAGGGCTGTCCAATAGCCCCCAATCAGTCCTGAGTATATCACTTGCTTTACCTTACATTCTGGTTTTGCCCCTTTTATTCCTCCCAGGTTCTGCTTCTTTCCCAGGTCTCTCTCCTCCCAGACAAGCCATCCACCTGCATTTACTTTTCCCTCGCTGGCCCCAGGTTTCCTGACTTTATATACTTACTTGGTACTCACAGTATGATTGCCTTGGTAATTTCCACCTCAGTCAGCAATTAAGCTAGTACCCTGATTTTTTTATATGCAATGTTTCTGTTTTCTTCCATTTTTCATGTGCTGTCTAGTTTGTGTAACTACTGGTCAGGGATGGTCAGCTGCATATACATTACTCCTCTTATAATCTGCAGGTTCTGGTAGATTCTCATACCCTTACTTCATGTTGTATCTTATATAGCCATAAGTCAGGGTTAACCAAAGACATTATTTTGTCTTTGCTATGGGGAGAGCCCATGTGTGCCCTTGCGCTGTTGCCTCATTAGTGTTGGAGTTTGGTCAGGGCAGGCCATTTGTCTGCATACCTCAACTTGAAGTTCACAGTGGGACAGGCTCCCAGCAGGGCAAGTGAAAGGGACCACCATGGCAGGACGAATGTTTTCAACACAAGCCTTCCTGTGCCGCCAGTTCCTGAGAGCATTTGGTTAAGCTTCAAGGTTCCTATGGCTGAGCACAAAAAACTAACAGAAGAGGTTGCTAAGTGAGTTAAATGGCTATAAGCCTGGAACAAACCTTGACAGGACAAAACCCAAGTGGGATATATCATGGGCTTTGGAGCAGCAGCAAGCTCTCTTCCCCAGTGTCCCGCTGGCTAAATGGTTCATTCGCCTAGGAAATTAGCTGCCAGCCTGGAACCAAGGTCGGTCTGCTCCCAGGTTGCGTGAGCTTGGATAGCATTGCCACCTAGATCTGCTTTCCCAGCATGGCCTAATTTCTAGTGTTCTGACTGTTTTCCTACACCAAATCTTTGTCCAAAGCCTAAAGGCAGGATTTCTTTTCTTTCACCCTACTAGCCACAACAGTGGTTTTCTTTTTATGATCTGCTGAATGTCTCCTGATTGTTCATCTCTCGGATACATCTTCCTGATGAAATGATGTTGAAAGCTAGGTCACCTACACCTGATCTGAACTCAACAGACATTTGCTCATCTTGATCTTAAAACCTTTCTGTGACACAGACTTCTCCTTCTCTGCAGACAATCCAGCTGCCTACACCATTATTCTCATGGCTATAGAAAGCTTTCCCTCGTGTCAAACTTCAGTCTCCCTGCCTGTAGTTTAACCTCCTGACTTCTTATCTTATCGACAGTAGGAGTGGGAAACATCTATTCTTTCATATTTGTGAGGATATATGTCTTCTC
>NW_009185752.1:328-7226 GCF_000690835.1 Fulmarus glacialis | reverse complement strand
TTCCTGCAATGTTTCCTCTTGAATCATGTCTTCTAGACCTCTCACTTCTCTTATTTCTTCCCATTGGTGGCTCTCCAGCTGTTGCCTGCCTTCCTGATGCCACTGGTCATGTAAATACAGCCGTTAACTCCAGAGTCTACTCATGGCAAATAAAATGCCAGATACTGTTAACAGCCCTGGCACAAATACCAAAATACCACACTGGTGTCTTAGGTGCAGGGGCCAGAAACTTTCTTAGTGACTGAGGTGCACATGGAAGAGAGCTGAATGAAAGGGGAAAGCCTGTATTCCCATCAGCCCTGCTAAGACACTGGCCTACTAAACATACAGCTGCCTACACACCAGTGGACTGGTTCTGCTGCCAGATCTCTGCTCTCTCCCTATACAGCCATGCCTTCCCATCCCTGCCATTCTCTCCATACCTGCCACTGCACTGTCTGCCCTGCTAAAGCAGGAGGCGCAGCAGCAGCCAGGGGATGCTTGAATCCCCAGTTCCCTGCTCGGCCCTGTCTCTCTGATCTCCAGCCTACACACAGTAGCCCATGTTCCTGGGCTGACAGGTACACTTAGGAAATTGTCTCACCCGCTGAAGAGATGGGAGCATTCGCAGAAGAGCCCGAGTTCATCTGAATAAACAGAAACGCAGAGGGAAGAAGTCAGAGCTTGCACAATCTGCATTAGGAAACATCTGCACGCACGCACGCGCGTGCACGCGCGCACACACACACACACCCCCCCATGTCCCTCCTGCACATACAAACACAGGGACACAGCCTCAGAACGAAAACAGTTTTGCCAGAAGCCGGGAACAGCTTCGCATAAGAGCAGAAGATTTTTATAAGAGATTTGGGGATTTCTAACGATGAGGCAGGTGGCAAAGGAGCATCTTCAATCATTTAAAAGCATCATCACAATCCAGAAAGCTGTGAAAAAGCCATTCAGTTCAGAGCAGCTTTTCAACAGGCCGTGTTTGAAATTCCAGGAGGGGAACAGACTGGCATGTGACAGTACGGGGAATTTGAAAGGAGAATCCGGTCTCACAAACTGTGCAGTTTCATTTCTCCAAAATCTCCAGCAAAAAAACAAACCCATAACCATTAAGTAATCCAGAAATTAAATCTGGTTTTCTTATGTTTCTCTCTTTTTTGGTTAAATTCTCTTTACATGCAGGGCTTCAATTACTACGTTTAGGACATACAACATTGGTTACTGCCTCACCACTGCTTGAGCATGCAGCACAGAGGAGACAAGCATTTTTGGTCTATGCATCTTCAGAAGTGCAAACAGAGCAAATTGTGCCAAAATACCAAGATCTCTGTGTGCACCAGTGGGAGCCCCTGTCCATTGGACTCACATCTAAGCTGTGGGGAGAGAAGGGAACTGGGATAAGAACTGTGCTGCTGCCTCAGCTGTTCCAGGGACAGAGTCAGCCAGGACCAAGGGCACATGCCATCTCCAAGGTGCCTTGGGGAAGACTGAAGAGCACAGAAATTCCCAGTCCCATGGGTCCTTATGGCCTAAAATTGGCTGCTGCATGCTGATAACAGCAGACAGCATGTTCCTCAGCTTCGCTCTATCCCCAGGACTTAGGGGCTAATCTCTGGCAGAGCTGGTCAGTGCTGGAGGGACACCTAGCAAGGCAAGGCCACTTGGAGGTGAAACAAGGCAGAGCTGAGGCAGAGGTTGGTGAAGTCAAAGCAGCAAGGAGGCAAGGAAGATTTCTGACCACGGTGCAAGGACAGCACAGATTAGAACCCATTGTAGTGAAGACAAGTTTCCCTATAAGAGAAGTCATTTCATATCCTCTTGCCTAATGGGCTTGATTTTTGCAAGGTGTTCCAGCAGCTTTCTTGACCTGGAATATATAAATAAAATACGAATAAGGTGCTTTATGCAGCTGAGGTCAGTCACTTCTCACTTTTAATAAAAAACTCTATTTTCCCTGGAATATCCAGCCTCGCCCAGGGCTGGCAAACAGATGGTACAGAGGAGGCCAAATTACCTTCACAACCAGGGGCCACAGCCAGAGTCACGCACTACATCCAGTTCACCCTGTGTCTCCCACTGATAACAATGGGAACCTTGCACACAGATCAAATGAGGGATATGGCCTCATGTGACACTGGAGCTGTTGAGGAAGCATCACAGTCCTCATTTTGCAGGACACAGCTCCCAGATCTTGCCACATTATCATGGTATTTGCACTTTTGTTTTTTCTTAAAGTACCAGCTCCTGGAGTCATGTGATTATATATCAGTATTTCACCTTTCTTTTTTTTTTTAACTTCTGGTTACCAAGTAAATTAGAAAACATCAAACCTCTAGCCTTCGAAAGCAGAAGGCAAATCCAGAGCATGCAACATTTGTTGCTTTTTAATTCTGGATTTAGGGGGATTTTTTTTTTCAGCCAATTTTTTTCCAGGCCAGGGCAGCCTTGGGATGGTGGTGAAAAGAGCTGGAGCGTCAAGTGGCGAGTGCTAGTGCCTGCTCGGTTGTAGGGGCCGGCACACTGCAGCTCCATGGCCCCTTGCAGGACACCCATCTTGAGGCAGCAGAGTCCCTAGGCTAGTGCTTTCACTGGGAAACGCATTTCAGCTGACCTTGCATCTGCATTTTTGTTCCTGTATTCTGCAGTTTTGTAACAGCAAAACAAAACTCCATTTTTTTTTGGTGGGCAAAGATGCTAAAGGACAGGCAGTTCAGCATGGTACATGTGGTCTTTCATTTTCCAGTGACTCAGGCTAGGAACTGGTTTTTGCCTGTGAAATGGGGACAGGAGTGAGATGTTAGTATTAGCATGCACTGCTGTTGAGACAAATGACAGCTGTCAGAAGGCTTTTGAGTTTCTACTCCTTTGAGAAGAATAAGGATACAGTTTGCACCTTGTACATCTCTTAAATTAAGCCCAGGCGCTGAAGTCATTCTATGCACATATTGAGCTTTTCCTCAGAAAGCAGATTTTTTCAAAAAGAAAAGTGAGACTCTGAAGCAGAACATGAAGAGAAGAGTGTGTGGCTTGTTTTGCGGACTAGATGTTTGCAAAATACTTGCAGCTTTCCCCGTTTCCAAGCTCCCTAAATTCATGCCCAGCCCCTATAACTAGTTCTGTTTTCAACCCCCATATGGCAGGTGGTTTCCAGTGCAAATACTCTTTTGTATCTGCTACACACAAGCAGTGCTCTGCAAAATTTGGCCAGTCAACGCTTCTTCCAGGAAAACTCTCTCCCAAGCTGTTAAATGCTATGATAATCAATTAGTGCTCTGGATTTGTTGTTTAAACCTGCATAAAACACAGCATAGAGCAAGTACTTGGGGGAAAGCTCGAAAGCAGCACAAGCGTGGTTTCTCCAGTTACATCTGCGGGCTCCCAAAGCATTGCAGTGAGAGCAAAACATACGCTGCCAATTTTTCACAGGCGTGCCAAAATATCCCATTGAGCACTGCCTTCTCCCTGGGGTATAGTCTTCGCTCTCAGTTTTCCAGGGGTAGAAGACACCTTCCATATCCAAGACCTCTGGCTGGCCGATGAACAACTGTCATGCGCTCAGACCTCCCTGGAATCATCAGGACTCAAACTGTGCCAGCTACTTGGAAACAGCTAAGGAGGCACTGCCTGGAGAGCTCAAAAAAGAAGTGTATGATGTCCAGCAAACAGAATTGCCCTTCCTATTTACTGCTCTGTCCCTCTCCATCTGCCACATTTCTAAATGCCTGATTTATCCTCCTAACAGCAAAGGCAGGTTTGAAGGTGACAGTGAAAGTGAGTGCTCAAATTGCTGGAAACTATGTTTCTGAGCATCTTTTTTAGAAACTCCACTCTTAGGGATCTCCAGGTCTCTGCCAAGAACATGCAGAGGAGAGCCAGAGAAGGTTCAGTGGGCGCATGCTCAAGTCTGCTGCAGTGAGGAGCAAAGACAGATGGATGGCAGGCCAGAGGTGACGTCCCATCTGCTCCTGCAGGATCTCCCTGGCATCTCCTGGGGGACTCAAGAAAAACCACGACCAGAGATAACTAACCAATGAAGACTCACTGGTTATCCTCCAGTATTATCTTAACCCACAAAAGCTGGAGCAGATACCAAAGCATCCCACTGAGGAGATGTTCCAGACAGGGCCAAGAAAGTGTGGTAGGACAGCTGCTTGGAGGTGAGCATGCTGTGGCTGAGCTGATGACTGACCTTGCCCTGACCACTTGTCTCTTTTACAGTGAATATAAGGCAGGAATTTTTCAAGCAAGAAATACCTGAGGGTTTGTGTCCCCCTCCTCTAAAATGTGCAGGAGCTCAGATGTCTTTTTTCACAAGGCATTGAGCAGACAATTGACCTTCACCATTCTGTCCTGTGCTCGAGACTCCACAGTCCACTAACCCCATTCTCTGCAGGGAGGAATTGTCTTTCTGCTCTGCATATGTAGACAATACCCGGAAACCTCCTCCAGCAACTACAGAGGGATGCAGGCTGCTGTAGGAGAGAGCTGTGGGTGTGCATGAATGAATGAATGAATGAACCGTTCGTTAGCATTGGCATGAGAATCTCCATGATTTTGAGACTAGTAATTAGTGGTTGTAAGCGTGTTTGCAATGGTAGGTGTTCACTTGCATGACTGCAAAGAGAGACAGGGAAGGAAAGGTAGCTGGAGCAAACTGCTGCCTCTCCCAGCGTAGCCCAGGCTGCAATCATGATGAAGCATGGATGTGCCCACACCATGACAAACTTGCTGTGTGAGGACATGAGCAGTCTTGTTGCATTTTTGCCTGGAGCACCAGGCAGAACACAGGAGCATTTGCTCAGCTTGTCCAGCAGATTTCACAGCCCATACAGAGCTCTGTGCTGTACAGCTACCGCTTCAGCTAGCTTGGCTGAGAAAAAGCAGTGTGAACCATAGCTACTGCAGTGTGGAGCCGTCCTATAACACTGTATCTCCTCTCATCATTTGGGCTCACTGTCTCCCCTACTCCCTGATTTCCACTCTCTCTTTCAGAGCCCAATTCCACCTTTCTTTTGGAGACTGCGAAAGATGAAGATCTGAATGCGCCTGGAAAGGGGTGTGTGAGGGACTGGGGAGAGGGGGACATCTCCCAGCCTCATATCCCTCCTAACCAGTCACTTTTCAAGCAGATGAAAACTGCTCTCAGGTGCAGGGGGGATAATGCTGCATCTCTGCTTCACGTTTTCTGTCCCAGCGCCATTAAGCCTGAGTGATACAAAGTGTTCGTTTGCATGGACTAATGAGCATCACCACAAACACTGACAAACTCTTGTTTTCTTCAGCTCCCCTCAAATGTCACAAAAATCCCTCAGTTGAAGCAACCTTTCTGAGAGTCTCAGCAGGAGGCACTGGGAGACAGGAACGCACACTGCAAGCTGCAAGAGGTGGGCTGGGAGGAACTGGAGATGTGCCTGGCTCTTCAGAGACCAGCTCTCCAGAGACCAGTGGATCCCCATTAGCAGAGTTAACTTCTTGGTGCTCCAGAGGAGTTGTGAACCATATTCAGTGAAAGAGCTGGGAAGTAGGTCAGCAACATAACTGAGGGAAACAGGGAGCTTTAGGGAGAACTTCATGGCTGACAGCTAATTAAAATCTGAGTTCCACTGCTTACTGTTGCAATGATTAGATTTCAGTGTCCAGGGTGAAAAGCAACAGCAGGGATTGTGTTTGCTGCAACCATGCCAATTTTTTCTGCTCACACTATCCGTTTGCCATGCCAGCTTGTGCAGCGCCTTGCGTCCTGCAGCCACTGCCAAACCAAACGCTACTGATACACATCCACTGCTCTGCTCAAGTCGTGATCAGAGCACAGCACTGTGCATGCTGTACACATTTAGTTGTGCTCATTTTATATCAATGGCCCTGCCGGGAGAATTGAGTCCCATCAAAGTACCATACACGGCCAGATGCAGCCTTATTCCTCCTCTGAAGAGTTTTAAATCAAAAGAAGTGAGACAGACAATCAGAGTTAGCTACTGGACACAAAACCATGTGTTTTTCTAAACCAAATTCTTATTTGGAAATGCCTTTCATCCCATGTGTAGGCAATAAGCTCTTAAAGTGAGACCAAAACTAAATAATATCAGTAACAGCTGCAACACTAATAACAAGTAGCTGGTTTGTTGGTCAGTTCATCACAAAGTGCTTTACAAAGGAGTTTTGTGACACTGTCCATGTCTTACACCTCATCTTGAACAGATAAATTTAGTTTTCCATCTCTACTGAAGGACATGGTGATGCAAAAATCTTTAAAAAAAGAAGAAAAAAAAGGAAAGAAAGGAAGAAAAGCACAAGTGAAATCCAAAGGTAAAATTCTGGCTTGCTGTCTTGTCAGTGGTGACAAAAATTACAGGCACAGACAACAAGATAAGAAGGTGTAAGAGGGTGCAAGAGCTAGAATAATAGCTCTGCTTCTCCACGGTTCTTGTTGCACCTGAGGATCTGGGCGTAGAGGTCTACTCAAGGTCACTGGGTACTTGCAACTACCAGTGTGTGAGTTATTAGCTTTGGTCCTATTTTAAGTTCCTAAAGCCACAGAGTTTTGCCTGGAGGGTGGGACAATGGGTTCATCTGCTCCTTGCTGGAGCCAGTGAAGGCTGGAGCAGTCGTTCAGGCATGGTGAAAGTGGAATTGCCCGCAGGAAGGACACTTGGGCCAGCCTGAGGTGCAGTAAGTCCTTCTGTGCCACGCTGCTGGCTTCCTGCCGGACATCCCCAACCCCGATGACCCTCCCGTGGGGACAGGAGGCTCTGTGGGTTCAGGGGCTGACCTGGACATAGCCAGATGCAGGGGCAGTTCCCAGGAGGGCCCTAGATGACCCATATGCCCCTTGCCTGTCACCCCACGGCCCCCACTGTCCTCTGCAAACACCACAGCATTGGTGATGTGAGAGGAGAGTGAACCTCAACCC
>NW_009185752.1:0-289 GCF_000690835.1 Fulmarus glacialis | reverse complement strand
CAGGGCCCCTGGGGATGCTTCTGGCCCCCTGCCCCCCCATAGCAGCCATGGGCAACACTGTGGGGCACGGTGACGGATATAGCAAGGCATTCCTTGCACCCCCCTTCCCGCTTCCTTTCTCGCCACCTCTCCCTCCTGCAGGGTGCAAATGGGGTAGCGGGCAGGACTGGGAGCTGACCGGCAGGGCGGGCGAGGCAGGCAGGGCAGGGCGCGCAGGGCTGGGGGCAAGCAGAGCATGGATGGGGACTGTCCCGGGCAGGGCAGGGCAGGGCTGGGGTCGGGCAGGGCA
>NW_009185751.1:630-976 GCF_000690835.1 Fulmarus glacialis | reverse complement strand
GACTGGGGGTGATGGGCACAAGGACACTTTGCTTCTCCCTGTAGGGCTGCCCACATCTTCTGCACTCCTTGTCCAGTAAAATGGGTCCCCTTCTTGCTCTCTAGTGCCAGAGAGCACTAAACCCATCCCACCCCTGTGTCCAAGTGGTTGTTGTTCTTAAGGGCAGGATCTTTTAAGGACGCCAGAAGGGTCCCAGCTCTGCAGGGGAGGAAAACCCCCAAACAACCCTCTATCTCCCTGGAGCAGGGACTTCTCTGAGCACCCCTGGAGACAAGGATCTCTTGTGGCACTGGCAATCGGACTGGCTGGGCCCGGGCCGTCCTGTCCAGCCCCCTCTGGTTTACAA
>NW_009185751.1:0-306 GCF_000690835.1 Fulmarus glacialis | reverse complement strand
TAAGAGGAGGCTCCTCCTTTGCAACTGTGCATTTCCCTTTTCTACTTGATTCTGCAGAAATTTGGATCCTCTCGATCTCCCTCCCACTTTACGGCCAACATCATTCTGGATTTGGTAAGTAGGTGGAAGCGATTTGTTACTTAGAGGAGCTCTCCTACATCCTTTGGTGAACTTCTCCTCTCATCTCCCAAACTACAAACCCCAGTCCCCAGCCCTGCAGTTTGAGCCATTCACGCCTCCTGGTGACCTCCTAATGCTCTGAAAACATCTTTAGATCTGACCTGGACAGGCTGGATCGATGGGCCG